>NW_026623259.1:2368844-2388794 GCF_030028575.1 Malurus melanocephalus | reverse complement strand
GCGCTGCCCTCACTGCCCTCACTGCCCGACGCTGCCCGGCTCACCCTCACCCTGACCCGGCTTTGGGCGAAGGGAAGAGCGTCTGAAGGGTGCCATGGGCGAGGCGCATTCGCTGCTCCTTCCGACAGGTGCTAAAGGAGCGTTTACCATCGCCACAGTGCGGGTGTGGACTTTGGCGGGGTTTATCTAGTACCTTTTATAGCTCTTCTCTGCCCGTGTAGAGCATGTGTTCTTGACACATGGAAACAGGACAGTAAGTCATCTTCAGCCGCCAAAAGAGTCACCGGACATCCTCCACTTCTGAGTGCTGATCTATGGTGCCAGTGCCATCAGAGCTTCCATCACCACAACGGAGTGAACATAAGCATGTGTGCTTTTAAAAAGCAGCTTTTAAACTGCCTTTTCAACTGTCCTGAGTGAAATGGCAATCGCACCAATCATAATGGTGTTAAAGTACCCAAAATTGTCTTGCTCAACATATATGCAACTTCATGACTGCACYGAGTCCCAGTATGAGAAAAAGCATTCAAACACAGCCATATCTGAGGGACTGTATATGATATTTTGCTGCTATTACATCTATAACTTACAAGCCTCAGCCAGGCCCTGACTCCCTTGAGCCAAAGAGTGGACAAACAAAGCGTTCCTCAGTGCCCACCAGAGGCAGTGCAGGTTGGCCAGGCCCCATGGGGAGTGCTCCAGGCCTGCAGGGCTTACAAGTCCAGAAAGACAAAACAAACAATGACAGACATAACAGGCGTGCAGGCAGCTGCCTTGGCCCTGACCCTGCCATTTTTTCTGGTCTGGTTTAACCCTGCCTGAGAGGGTGCACGATCTGGACACTTATTTTAAATGCAAATCTTGCTGGTTTACTAATCCAAGGGAGCTGAATATACTTTCTTTAATATATTCTAAGTTGAGACTTTAAAAGATTATCAGTATTAAATGTTTTTGTATACTTAAACCATCAACAGAAGATAATCAATGAAGTGTCTTTTTCCCTGCATCTARTTTGCTTTAAAAATTATGTTTCTATTCTCTTTTCTCTCTCCACATTTGTTTTCCTCAGCCCTTTCTATTCTGTATTCATTCTTCCCAGTTTTATGCTCCATTTCCTATTTTAGGTTTCTGTCTTGTGTATTTATTTTTACTCATGTAGTCCCACTAGGTATCACTGAGACTATTCACATGCTTAATTTAACACAGAATTTTTTGTGATATTATTATTTTGCTTTTTATGCAACTGTTAATCCCTAGGTGTCCTTTTCCTTGGCTCTTTGCATCTTATCTGTCTTTTGACTTAGATTCTAAGGCACTAGTTCCCAAGTCACTTCAGTTCAGCTCTTTACCTTTTCTGTGGGGTCTTAGGTCCCCAACCTTCAGCCACACTGACCATACCGTCTGTTTCTCTGAAACTTCATTTAAAAGTCCAGCTAATGTGCCTCAGTCCAGCCTTCCAACCCTGCCCTACCCCAGATCCTGCCACTTCCCTTCCAAGAGAAGCCCTTTGGACTCCTTCATTGCTTTGCTCACCAAATCAGCCTCAGCCAACTCACCTTGCTCATGCCAGGTTCCTGCCTTCCACCTGCCTCCAGAGCTTCCCAGCATCATCGGAGACAGATCTTCCCCCTGCACAACCAACCACCTTCCTTGTTGAGGAGGTATCACCTGTCTGTACAGTCATTTGCTACACAAGCTCTGTATCCTTTCTGGTTCATGCTAATTGTTACAGACTTACAGGAAAGAGAGGTCTTCTCCGATTAAAAGAGTGCAAAGCAGGAAAGGGAGTTACAGAGGGAAAAGAAATGGGGTTGACAGGAGGCGAACTGGATGTAATATTCCTGAGGGTTTTGACCTTCCCTCAGCTCCCCTTCATGTGGTAGCATCCCCAGCCAGCTTGA
Organism: Malurus melanocephalus; assembly: GCF_030028575.1. NCBI lineage: Eukaryota > Metazoa > Chordata > Aves > Passeriformes > Maluridae > Malurus > Malurus melanocephalus. The sequence goes on along the minus strand of NW_026623259.1, from coordinate 2,386,893 downwards.
GATCTCCAGCTGAATTTCTTTGTAAAGATATAAGCTATGAAAATGCTATACCATCCCCCTTTTTATTTATCCAAGTTCTAAACATCAGTAAGTTTACTGAGTCTGGTTTCAGAAAATTGTTCACGTAACCTGCCATACCTGTAGTTCTCTGTCTGCAGAACAATGAGACTGTCAAAAGAAAGAAACCATCAGGTTAGTCTTCACATTTTGAGCACCTGAGGGTTTTTTCCTCCTTAATCAGAGGTCCTGKAGGACCTCTAGCTGCTGATCTTTCCTTGGTAACAGCATTTTGTGGATCATAAGGAGGCATCACATACATCTCAGCTGAGCAAAGTAACTCCTTGTATTAATTCATCTAATTTTAAGAGAGCAAGAGGCAGAAAATGAGACTCCTTTTCTGCTTACAGATTAGTCTAATTTTTGCTGAATTGAAAGTATTCACATGGATAGGAAGGGATGTTTGGTATACCTATATGCTTCCTATTAAACATCTACCAGCAAATTAGKAGTGCTTCATATGAAACCGTTGCTTCATAAATGAAGCTGCCTTTCTCTGGACCTTGATAATTTCTCTGCATATGGCATGAAAATGGGACTTAGTAGCATTTGCTTCCCCCTCTCCTCAAGCACATTCTTTACTTCATAGAGCACCAGGTTGTTTTTTTTTTTTTCAAATATTCTTTGGGAGGTATTCAGGATCCTCACCTTCAAACTTAAACTTCAAAGCTGAGCAGTATGTCTAGTGCCCATCTTCTCAGCATATTTTTCAAGAACAAATGATAAACATTTCAAGTAAAGTGCACTTATTACAAGTTTGTTTGCCAAGCACTGCTGCCTCCCTTCCAAGTTCCAGCTATGTCAAAGCATCTGGTTTACAAACAGGTTCCTCCCCTCAGCTGGTACATGGATGCCAGGGCACAGAGGCTTATCWCTAATGAAGGAGTTTACAGGATGAAAGGGAAAATGCTATGGGAGTTACTTGACAGACTTTTGCTTGTCACAAAATGTGTAGGTATGTTGTAGTTACTGAGCAGATGAATGAAGTGATGTGCAAGAGGAGTTACACCCCTAAATTCTTCCAGAGCCTGATCTAAAATCCCTTGAAGTCAATAGGTTTCTTTTGATTTCTGTGGACTTTACATTGGTCTTTCAGGCGATTACTTATTCTAATCATGAGACACTGCCTACCCCAGGGTTTATCTTCTTTAGTGAAGCCTGAGGTCATCTGACATTCTCGAATATTTGCAACATAGCTGACAAAAAAAATATTTATTGAAGAGATTGATAAAGATGAGTCTGACTCATTTTGTTCAGAAAGCAATGCTTCCCTTAGTCTCATTTTACTTGTAGATAGACCAAATGCAACCTACATAAAAGACAAGTTATTTTAACTTGATCTTCAGGTSAACTCCAATTCCAAGAGAACATGTCTGGCAATGAAGCCATGTGCTTCTTGTGCATCACACTCCACATTGGGATTTACCATTACACAGACTCAAATGCACATTTCTTCTTATTATTTTTCTTTTCCATCATTACTTGCATAGCAGAACAAAGAACTTTCAAACACCCCCTCTGCAGATTTGTTGGAACCCAAGAATTTGCACCAATAAATGTTAGCCTGCTCAGAATATGTAAGACATGTTACAGAACTGCTATTGACACATTCTCCTATGACTCTGCTTCTGTTTTCCTGTGTTTTGCAGCAGATTTTAATAATATCTGTGATATTTTCAGGGGCTTTCACCTTAATTTATCCTAATATGCCACATGTGGACTTTGCTTAAAAGAGACCTGTCTTTTCTAGGTAATAGCGATGGTAGATTCTTTCAGAAATCTTGTCCTTTTTTCATTCCTTCTGGTTATAATAAACTTTATAATATACCATTATTTGCATAGTTCATCTATATAATTTCATTACATAATGAAATATATTTATCCAGTTATGTAATTTCATTCATAATTTTGCAGCTCTGCATGGGATTGATACCCGATCCTTGGGCATACTGTGCATTGTCTTTCCATTTCTTTGTTAAGAGGAAGGAACACTGAGTCTTGAAGTAGTGATAATAATCCCTGTGCCAGAAATATCCATCTAAATCAGTGGAAATAAGCTTTCAATATTACAGAACATCTTCTAAATTTTGCAGTCTCAGTTATGAAAATGGTGAATTGTGCTTACTCACTTTTGAAGGACTTTACTGCCCATGCACTAGACAAGTTATTTGATGTGTGATTGACAGTCAATGCCTTGTAGCCTGAATGTTTTGTGAACTAGGTGGGTCTATCCCTATCTTTTGTGCATGTACGCAGAGCAAAAGGGCAATAAGAACCTTCCTCAGATCCTAAGACTCTCTTGCAAATGCCAAGGCAGTGACAAATGCAGAATTTACAGAAAACAGAAGGTTTTTTCAGTGTTGCCCTGACAGCACAGCGCCTCAGGTTCTGGGTACACATGTGAAGCCCTGTTGAGGGCCTGTCAAGGCTCTGGCTGTGTGGGAGCTCACTCTGCACAGCTTTTAAACTCCCTTGAGCTCCAGGTCTAGTCTGTAGCATCCAGTTGGACACAAGGCCATGGAGCTGATTGTGGGAGTATCTCATCTTAAATGTCTGTCTATAAAATTCTGTCTATGTACTCAAAAATATGAGCATTTATTATTGTAAATCCAAAATTTGAAAAGCAGAGAAATAATAATGCTGCACCATTAAGGCATAGTGATTAAGTAGAGCAAAAGTGGAGTGCAAAAGAAGTGCTTGGCCACACTGGATAGTTTGGCCTCACTGGATTGTAACAGAGATTAAAYCTAAATGAAGACACTGATCAGAGTGAAAGTGGCATGCTACTAGAAAAAAAACTCCTGATTTTCAAATTTGCATTTATTGTTAGTTTTTCATTTCAGTGSTGGGGAAAACAGTGCATGGGCTTCCTGAAACCAGGACCTGCCATCGGCCTGGGCAGCAGTCATACATAACTTTTTCRAACACAGACCATTCTATGAGCTACCTAATCCTGTGAGGGCATGCACAAAACCYGGTCCATCACTCTTTGAGCTGCCTTTCAGCTACAAGTGTTGCCAGTAAAAGAATCTTCTCTGTTTATTCTGTTATGTTTTTCATTATGAAGCTTATGTATTGTCTTCTTTTCTTGTTCTTGTACTCGAAATGCTGAATTATTGGTCACGGTTCTGTGTGACCTGGTTCTGATGATCTTAGTCTAGCTGCTATATTTTTGTTGCAYGGTATTTCAGGTACATCACTCTTTTGGAAAAGAACATTTCTTTTGTGGAAGAACTTCTATTGTGTGCCTGTTTTTCACAATATATATGTACGGTGCCTGCTGCAAATGATTGTCTGCTGTATACATAAAAATAAGGTGTTTTAATCATGATGTGCCCATCATTCCTGCTGGGCAATTTACAGTAAAAAACTTTTAAAATGTTTTAAAGAAGAAAAGGAAGCACTGATATTCCTGGAAATTTTCTGTTCAAGCAGGTAAAAAACCAAGGCCCAGTCTTATTCAATTCTGCCTATTGGAGAAAAAAAAATCCAAGTGTGTACTTTTCTGTGTTTTCTGAAGCTCATCAAATGTAGGCTATTTCATATCAATGGCAGGAGTGAAATGTCAGAATTAAAGGCCTTACAAATCTTCCTGGACCTCAGCAGCCAAAACGTAGAGCCATCTTGAGCTGACCTCCATTGACGAAGAGGRGCAAAAGGAATGAAGAAGTCTACAATTAAATGTAGCCAGAACCTAAGTGATGATGTGATTTAAAAATCATAACTTCCAGAAACAAACAGGAAATGCCTGTCATCTGGTGAATTTCAGTATGACATTTTCCATCTCTGAACTACTAAAATCTTTTCAAAAGCCCAGATTAAACTGAGAGGAAAGGGATTTATTTCCTTCAATAAGGTTATTTATTCCACACAAGCAGATTTTGACTTGTGATGAAGGCTCTCACTGTCTTAGGAATATGAGGTTAGTTCAAGCTGTCTTGGTACCAGATAATAATTATGTGATTTATGACCTCTGTCATAAAGCATTCAAGAGATCAAAGGCCAAAATACTGTTGGTTGATTTTACATTGACTTTGTTCAGTGCTAGTAACAGATGGGACTTGGGCTTTTTCTTACCAATCCAGTTTTTTGTCTCTTTAAGTGCAGTAAGCTGTTGCTTAATTTGTTGTGTCRTTTTCATCATTTATCTTTGAATTTGTCTTCCACCCATAATATAACCATAAGAATTGGCATTTGTTAACAGGAAGGCAATTCCTAMATTTTCTAAAAAAAGGCATAAAAATATATTTGATATTTGGGGGCACAGAACAGTCTTGCATATAATTTTAAAATTTATTTTTATTTGTACCTCTTTCAAATCAGTGATGCGCCATGAATTGATTTCCTTCCAGGGTCCTTTACAAAAATTGTGTAAAGTAGAAGTTATATTATATTGTTTTGCAGTTTGGTTCATTTAATACTACAAATTTTTCTGTTGTAATAGTACAWTTTTTTTTTCCTGTGGGAAGGCTTATGAAAAGTATCATCAGCAGAGAAATTCGAGGAGTTGAGGTAACAATAAACAAATGCCTAAGATGGAATTTCAACAAGACACCTAAATCAATATCACCTCTCCCTTATATGAGTGCAATGAGGGTAAATGCTCAGGACTTTACTTTCTATATGTCATTGGAAAGAGATGGTGCTGTCAGCATCCGAGTCTCTTCTTGGACTGGACGCAGCATTGGGTCAATACTGATACAAGAACAGGAATGACATCTGCTAGGATGTTTACAGCTTGCCTGGTTAAAAAAAAAAAAAAAAAAAAAAATTGCTGAAGCTCAGCAACAGGTCTCAGAAATCTTCTGTTTCCTTTCCAGAATTCCTCTTTGATCTTGGTCACCTTTGTCTCTCAATTTGTTCTCTACATAACACAAATAATAATAGTTACTAACTTCTAAGGATTTCTGAGTGATGTGACTCATTAATTGTTGTCTATGAGGGTTTTCTTTGCTGGCAAGTAATATGAAAGTCCCAAGTTTTATTTATAGGGTTATTAGCACTTTATACAGTAGTATACACTTAACAGATTAGTTTAATGTTTGTAAAACAACTTCCAGTGCCATACCTGCAACTTCTTTGGAGTTTCTTGGAATTTCTCTGGGGTTTTTTTTCTTTTGGGTTTTTTTTTGTTTGAGATTTTTAAAAAAATCTTTTTTTAATAGAGTAGTATCTCCTAAAAGCCTTGTTCTGAGAACAATATGTTATCAGTGAGGACTTTTAATTCCTCAAGGCTCACAGGTTTTGTACAAATACATTTTAAGGCCTCTATTTTGATGGCTGCAAGGTCCCAAARCTCAGTATTTCAGCCTGGTCTTTTCAAAAATTTTCAGATGATAAAAMCAGAAGTACTATTGTATAAAGCAAGCTGTTAGAGCTGCCTGCATTAATTCTTGTTTGAGCTACAAACTATCTTTTAGAAAAATACTTAAAAATTGCTATTGAGAAGGTATCTGCCACAGACCTTAGGTAGCTGCACACTTTAGTTGGCAAAAATATGCATCTTTATTTCTAGCATGATCTAGACCAGATTTTCCTTCTATTTTACCTCCTTCTATCATTGCTAACTTAATGTATTTGATAGATTTAAGAGTCCATAATCAAATCTGTATAACTCCCCATAGTAACAGCTTAAAGGTTAGGTCCAAATCAATCTTTAGTATTCTCAGCTGATAAACTAAGCAGATTGAGCTCTTTTACCCTGAATCATGATTAACAGTCCCCAAGTCAGGCTTGCAACTCCTCTCTGAACTTCTTAAACTATATTCCTGAACCATGGACCCCAGAACTGGACAAAATATTACAGTAATGATTTCATCAGTGCTAAATACAACAGTAGCATAATAACTTTCGACACCTATCTTCATTCATTATTCCTCTGATGCCTATTTATTAAGCTCACATTAGACACTTTGTGCACTGTGTCACATTGGGAAATTATATCCAGATGACTATGAACCCTTTATCCTCAACTGTTTTTGAGAGGCATTGGTTCCCAGAACTCTCTTAATTACAGGCTGAAATGCTAGTTCTTAGAGTTTTAGTTCTGTTAAATGTAAGTACTACAGTAAGCTCGGTACTGTTCAGAAGGGATTTGATTACTGATGTTGGAAATGACCATTCATCCAGTCACTGTTTTGTTTTCAAATATGAGCACTGATACCCCAGCTCTGGTGAATCACCAGGCTTTAGTGTTCAGTCGATGGTGGAAGATTATTTCAAAACATATTCCCACAAAAATGTATAATTCTCTGGCACAACTTGGTAAGATACAAATCTGAGTACCCCAGAGATGAGGAAGGAAGGTGGTCACCCTACTCCCACCAGTTACAAATTTGCACATTGCTGTTGATAAGAAAGACTTCTCAAAGTAAAGATACTCAATATCATGTTTTGATATTGAACACCGCAGTTCAAGAACTTGCTATGTGAAGATGAATTGTCTTTTCTTTGTTCTACCTGAACCCACCACTGATACTGTAATAATACATGTATTATGAGAGCATATCTAAAGATTGGGTTCAGTAGCTTTAAATTATCATCCTTATTCAAAAAATTCGAATTAAATCCTCTCAAACTGTAWATTTTTTTCTGCAAAGTATGTTGCAAAGCATCAGTGTCAGAGCAAACATTAGTCCTCCTGAATCTCAGCTATTGGATGGAGCATCCTTTCTCACCTCTTAGCCAAACTGAWATGATGAGTTTTAATTGAAAAGTAGATGTAAAATCTACAGATCTTAAGCTGTGAGATTTGGTTGAAAGTATTTATCCAAAGATGCTATTTGAGCTAGAGGTGCACAAAATTACAGATTTTACAGGTAWATTGAGTAGAAATACCCTGTCCCATCTTTAAAGTGTGCAAACTGTAGATAATCTCAATATTCATTGATTCACTATCCCCCCAGCTTGTCTCAAATAAAGCATTAAGTAATGAGAAAAGAAAGAAACCTTCAGTGGGCAAAAAAGGATTGGTCACTGGTAGTTCTTACTAAAAATACTGCATACATGTTCTGTGCTACTTGATTTCTATTTTGTATTCCTTATTTTCTTCAGTGTTCAGATTTATTTATGATAGATGTATTATGGTGTMTATTTGCATTTTTATAGGTGTATATTGAATAGATATGAATTGCATATATCTAAATATATTTATTGTAAGTTTTTGGGGTACTACCAATGCAGATTTTGCAAAAAGTGTTAACAGAAGGGCGTATTTTCTCCTCCTCAAAYGTGTGCTCAGAAGAAATGTTGGATGGTCTTTCAGAACTAGTTATAGTTTCTTCTTAGTCTGCTCTGTCCTGTCTTGTTTGGCTCCTCAGCTGAAGTTGCAATATAAAGTACGTTTGTTAACTCTATATGCTCTGGCTCCTACGAGACAATATTCTGTCCAGAAATCACCACAGTAAAGATATAGTTCATCTTTCCTTTAAATTTCTCTCTCTTTTTTTCCTTTTTTTTTTCTTTTCTTTTTTTTTTTTTTTTTTTTTTTTTTTTTTTTTTTTTTTTTTTTTTTTTTGTTTCTTTGCTGTGCAAAGACTGCAAAATAGCTGGATTAAGAGGCAGAGACTTTATCTGAATTTATTTTGCTTAAGCTTGAGATCTGGTCTTGTTTAACTAACAAGATCTCATTACATMATAGCCCATGCAGGTATGCCTGCAAAGTCTTCCTTGGACAAGACAGTGAAAAGCAATTAAGAAAATGATGAACACAGAAGTTGCTCAGGCTAGTTCAAACGAAGCTTTTTGCACCCAGCACTCAAGTCTTCACTCTAAATTGATAAGAGAATGGGAATGGAGGRGTGGGAGGATTAAATAATTGTAAAAGTCTTTAATACCTGTAATCTTAGTTTGTGAAGAAGATCCTTTTTTTTTTAACCAAGGAGGTTAGACCATTTTTTTCATTGCAAAATTTTCCTCTCATCTRAAATGTTATAGAGAAGTCAAATACAAAAACAACATTACTATTGCTATGCAAATATTTTGTGGACTACCAAACCCTGTAAATTATACATCTTAAACTATTGTTTAACAAAACGAACCACTAAATACTTGCAAATGTGCTGTCAGCAATTTCATATTTGTGTTTTCCCACTCACTTCAGCACATTACTAAAAGATCRAGAATAATTACAAAACAGATTCCGGCTAAGCTTTGAACCCAGAATTTTTCCATGCTGTAGTAAAATGATGCATGCCACATGAATTAGTGGAAAAGTGGTAGTAGCATGTATCAGGCAGTAGGATGTATAGCTTCCAAGCAGTAGGATGTGCACCTTTTTTCCTGGCTATAGATTACTGTTGTCTTCATCTTGTATTGCAAGATCCATTGGAAAGTAACTGAAATAGACTTTTTACAGGGCATGGTACAACAGAGTCCTCAACTTGCAAGTGTTAACTGCTATTGATATAGACATCCTAAATATTTGCGATAATAACACATTTATTTTAGAAATATTTCYTTTCTGTTTATACAAATATCTTCCCACAAGAAATAAAAAAAAAAAAACAAAACAGCAGTGTTCCTGAATTTTTAAACTGCCTGAAAGATGGTGATGACAATTCTAATTCAATACTGCTCATAGACTACAAACTCAGACCTGGCTTTTGTGATCACGGAGCCTTAATACCTGCACCACCTAGGCCATGCAATTTTCCTGAGAGAATTTTTATTTTGTAATAGTATATTCCTAGGAAAATATCCACACTTGCTTTAAAAATCACTTATGATGGGGAACCCCTGACAGCATGTAAGAAATAATTCCAGAATATTCTCACTGTCTGGAACAATCTTAGTGTTAAAATAGTTCCTCTGTGCTCTAGTTTGAGCTTGTCTCACTGCAGATGTCATCCTTTGGAATCTCTTACACATTGTCTGCTATAGTGAAGACCCCATTACCACCAAAACATATTGCAGATATTGTGATGAATGTTTTTTTTTAATTTATTTTAATTCTTGTTACTCTTCTATTAGCTTTTCCCAGGCTTTAACYATCTGTCTACAACTGCAGACACACATTCCATCTGATTACAGCCTAGAACTGATGCCTGAGCAATAATTTTGTTTGGTTGATTATCAGTCCTGATCCCTGTGGGTTTTTAAAAGTGCTAGGTCTTTTCCAACACTGGTTTTTGCATCATAGTCATTCCCTCACAGCAAATATCCTCTGCTCTKTTTGCATTCCTTTTTCCCTGTGTATCACTTTAGCCTGTACTTCATTCATTGTTTGGGATTGATATCAGATTGACAAGCCTGTTCATGATGTCCTGTTTACCACTTAGACATAMAGTTAGAGATTTTGCATTCTTCCATTCTTTTAGAACATCATTTGTTTTCCTGCGTTATTGGAAATCTATATTCATGTTAAAGCAAAACCTCATCCAACTCTTTGAAGTTTCTTGTATATCAGTTATCTATGTCTATTTAAAAATCTCTAGCTTTTGTAGCTGCTGCTTATTGTCCTCTTCTGTTGCTCYAAAATTGAAAACTGTTTATTCATCATGTTTTATGTTCAAATCATTCTGCTTTATCTTCTTAATTTTTAATTTTGTGATCACATTTTCCATATATGATGCTTTCCCCTAATTCCATCTTACAGTGGATGCAACTCTCTAATTTAAGAAATTATTGCTGGTAAGAATAACTTTCCCTTTAAATTCTATTGCATTTGTTAGAAAAGCCAGTGGTGAATGCTGTTTAATTATATTTGTGTTGCTCTTCCTGGTTTTCAGGCAATCATTCTCTCTCCATTGCTACAGATAGATACTGAAAGTACTGCCAAACAGTATGATTCGATATTCTGCAGTGGACAACTCCTGTTGCTCCAGCAGGACATTCATGTATTAGTGTTTGTTTGCAATTTGTCACAACGTGAAAATAATTATGTCACTCTTCTACCCAGTGGGTGGTTCTACACGTTAGCCAAACTGAGTCTTCAATTTTGAAGGTTAGTTTGTCTCATTCCCCGTACTCAAGTCAGACACATTATAGGGATTCAAAGCATTTACATGAATCTCCTGTCTCTTCTAACAATTTAAGAAACCTAAAGACACCATGCCATTCATGAAATAAATTGCTAAGGAAGTACCTACTATTCTGTTGTTTGATTATCTTCTTACTTCTGCTTACCTGTTCTACATTTTTTCCTAAAGAGGTTTTAATATAAAATTATATATATATTTTAGTAATCCTATCATATAAATACATTCCCATCAACTTTTTGGATAACTTTGGACAACAAAGTCATTTAATAAATGAACAATATCAATTTCACTTATTTAACACATAGGTTCCTGACACTGATGTACCATACTAAATTTGGTCTTCTATTTTGCTATCAGTACCTGAATAATATTCAAGATGAGTGTTTCTGTTCTGGTATGAAGGTTAATTCAGTACTGAAATGTTGTAGGATAGTTGCTTACATATCCATTGGTATCAGCGTGGGTAGAGAGAATTGTTAGCTAAGGACAGTGCAGAAACTGTTCAGGGTTGTTTTGACAGTTAACCACTATTTTAAAGCTTCTCCACAGTATTTAAAGTCCTTTCAAACACACCTGCCCAAAAAGAAGTCAAAGCTTAATTTTGAAGAAAAAAAGTTCTATTTTTATATTTTTTGAAATGCCAAACTATTTTCCCATTTCTATACTACAGTTGCACATTTTAAACAGTCTGTGATACACATACTATAACATGAATTTAATTTTATATCAATATAAAGAATATAAGGAACATACCTTATTGATTTATTGTTACTATTTGTTGAGTACTTCTGTATTTTAATTTTTTTGTCTACATATGCTTTGTAGTTAGCTTGTCACAGTCACARTGAAAACAGCAATTTTTCTGTAGATTTTAAGTAATGCTTGCATTGGGTAAGGTTTCAGGTAATACTCCTTTTAGGCCCAGACCAGTTCCCATTAAAATCCATTAATAAACTAGCAGTTATCTCCTAGAATAATCCCTCTTAAACCTTTATTGCAGCAAGTTACACCAGTTCACCTGTAATATTAAATTCAATAAATTACTGAAAGAAGTATGCAGATATATCTGCTCTACAGGTAATTCTTCAAATGGGCACTTACTGCTTTTCCTTTCTTCCATATGGATTTGGAGCAGGTCCAAAATAAAGGTTTTCTCAGCATCCATGTAGTGGARTATGGTGCTGCAGTGGTATATTTTCAATAAAAAAGAATGCCAGAATTTGATGTGTRTAGGTGGAATAGGTTTTTAATAAGTCAGCATCCATTTAAGTTCTTTCCAAGACCAAATTTTCAACATTTAGCCGTACCCTTTGATAATTTGGTTTCTTTAAAAGGTGCTGACTTCTCCTAAAGTGGCAACTTCTGAAAGTGACAAATAAAGGACACTAGTGGGTGGAAGAATCATTCTTTTGATGAGAAAATACTGACCTCTCCTATGGCTAAGATGCTCACTGCCAGATTTCTGGGGCAAAGCACTCTGGCAAAGGCACACAAAATTACTGAAAGGTTGGTTTGAGKTAGGAAGGTGCATATGGTTCAAGCAGCTGCCTCAACACACTTTTCAAATACTAGATTAAGCTTCAGCTGGAGCCTTGTCTGGGAATATGGACCACAGTCATCTGTTACTGTACTGCAATCAGTAGCAGTAAATTACTGGAAGGATTTTAGAGTAGCTGAATTTTTTTATCATGAAAAGACATCCACCACCAAAAAATTAAACTGTGCAAATAAAAATAGTGTCTTCTAAAACTCTTTTTTCTTTTCAACAACTGGGTATGAAATGGTTAAACTTCTAAAATTTTTTCTCCTTGCAAATAATTTGTTCTAAAAAGTACTGTTTTTTCTGAGTCACTTATCTTTGCCTGCTGCTTCGCTTCTTACACAATGAGTAAAATAACTGACAATCTAAAATGCAGCACTATGATATCCACTTGTGTAGATGGTACTTTATCCTAAATTTCTGTGAGTCTCCTCCTAGCTGAGTTGGTTATGTAGCTGTAGCAATAAAAAAGCAGGATTTTTTTCTGCTAAAGGAAAGTGAAAAGTGGAATGCTAAGGAAACAGGTAGTATTTATTTGATTATAGGTTTAYACAAATTTGGAAAATAAAGTTACTTTGCTGCTCCTGAATCACATAACTCTGTAATTCACAACTACAAGACAGTATCTCTGTTGCCTTAAAAATACATAACCTGAGGCTGTGTTCCTGAAGTCCTCTCCACAAACCTAAAAAGAGGGCTTGTTTATTCAGTGTTTGACTAGTGTAAAACTCCTGTATCTAACCATATTGTTAACATCCACAGCCTGCTTTCAATTTACTTCCCAAACCCATGAATTCTATAAAAGTGCTTGTGGGTGGAAAGATGACTACTTAATACATGCTAATTTGTATGTATAACATAGAAATGGTTTCTAAAAAGACAGCTCTGTCCCTTAATCCTAAATACTGACAAAATTTCTAAAATTCTCAGAATGTTGCTGCAGATGTACAAACGTCATGAAACTAAACTGAATTTTGCATCTTTAATGTGGTTCATATGTCTGTTACCAAAAGAAAGCATTGTCCGGACACAGCTGTAACTGTTGTTTGGTTACTTAATATATTTCCCTAAATGTAAGTAATTTTAGCTTGAAAAGAAAGAGCTAGAAAATAACTTTTTGGTATAACAAAGTCATAATTTAACTTTAGTGTTGGAAACTACATCTAGGGTTGACGAGAACGGAATCAGTCCTGTTTTGTTTTGTGAAGTAGAACTCTGTCYATTCCTTCTGGCAGGTCAGTTTCCACTCTGGGAGATTAAACTATAACCCATGGGCAACGCATGTGTGCTCTGTGGGGGCAAGTTTATCAGAGCCTTTTGCTGCTTTACCACAAGAAGCCCACTCATCTACTAATTCCTCTACTCTACCAACCCACACACCTTGTTGGTTCTGAGTGTGGCTGGAGAAGTTCATCTGAAGGTAACACTTTGCCACCTGAGCATACTGTGTGGCAGAGGCATTTCCACACAACTTTCTCCTGAGGGGTGAGAAAGTGCTATAGCTGGAGGAGGAGAGTAGGAGCAACAGAACAAATAAAAATCTGCCTGTCAGGAAGATTTCTGTCAACCTTAATGAAAAGTTTCTGCAAGTCCCTATGTCAGGTTTTGCTCTGAGGAAATTATAAAGAGGAAAAATGCAAATAAATTGAGCACAAGGTGGGAAAGGAGAAGTTGGACTTCAGACCTGGGGGTACTTGTTYTATAGTTAGGGCTCCATTTTCATAACTGAACTTGCTTTTTGTCTAATCTGGTCCCTACATGCAATCCCATATACTCCATAGTCTTTGAGAATAGTTTCTGGGCCACCTCTGCATCAGGTTGAGGAAGCTGGGAACTTAGGAGTGAAATTCATAGTGGTCACTGCTCTGAGTTGCTGAAGGCAACTGCAGAAAAGGCTGAAGAGACAGCGCTGCCTCAACTGCTGCCCTTCTCAGGGTTGCCACACTCTGCTATTTTGCTATTCAGAGCCCTGAATCCTTTTTTGGACACAGTGTTTTTTATGGTCTGTTTCAYAAAAGCCACAGGTGTTCTCACCCGTGGTTTGAAACTAACAACAAAGGGGAATGGCTGCAATGTCTTTATATACTGTATATGTACATGTATATGTATATGTGTATGTATATGCATATATATAATATCTAAATTATTATGCTAKTCTATTTGACTTCTAGACCCTCCTTGGACAGAAGCCATCCGTCACCTCCCAGAACCACGACCAAGCACTTGGTTTTGATTGGTTTGGAGTAGAGCTGTAGTGTCCCTTTGCAGAACAGGGGTCAAAGACCAGTGGGGTCAGCAGGAGAATAGTGGGTGTGCAGCCCAGCAGGTGGGATGTTTACCCAGGAAATAGGAGACTTGGGTTAGTGGCTGCTCTAAAAACTGACTGGGCATTTTATCCATTTACAGTTTAATGCTCAGCTGCACAGAAGATGCCCAGTTTTAGGTTAGTTAGGTTGAGGAAACTCACCAAACTCTTCATCCTGAATTACACAGTTATATTTTGAGTATTTTCAAAAACAGAGCCTTAGAAGCCTAAGCAATTTTATTGGCACCTTATCAGTGTTAACTCCTGGAAACAAAACAAGGATTTGAAAGGTTACAATCTTACATTTACATGCCTAAATTTTAGTACCACCTTACAGGTCAGATGCCAAACTTTTCAGAAGTTATGAGCTGTTCATGAGCCTCACACAGCTACTTGTTTATGTATGTTTGTGGTACTGCTCCCTGGGTTATACTTTGGAAACCCACCAAAAGGTTTAGCAGTCTTAAAACTTTMCTCACCTTTGGCTAAATAAGACTTTCACATATACCGCTAACGGTTGGAGGACCAGGACCCAAAAAGTCAGCATGGCCTGTTTGGCACAAAACAGGAAAAGAATCCAGAAAGATATGCAGGTCATCTTTATAGACAGAAGCCAAATATAATGTCAAAAATTCTGACATATTTTTTAATATAGAAATCGAGTTTCAAGATATGCACAACTTTGTGGGGTTTGTTTTTTTTAACTTTATCAAAGAAATGGGACTGACAGTGTAATCCCTTGTTTCAGTCAGTGCTGTTGAGGGTAGCATCTGTTCCAACTTAAGCAAGACAATTTTGAAAGCCACACTTTACTTTTCTTTGCCCCAGCAACTCTCAATTATTTGATTTTGTTTAAGTTTGGCTGCTGCTATAATATCTACTCAGCAACTTAAAAATGAAATTATTATTTATTAGACATATAAAACTACAGGCAGTGCAAACACTGAAATCATCAGCAAATTCTTGGACACAAACCTTTTACTAAATGTTCCTAAATAAGCAATTGGTTGTAATGACCTAATTATTTCTCAAAGTTGTCACAAAATTTATTTCAATCAAATGAATGTTAAACACCTGTTTCACCAATTTGCAAACCTTAGCTTTTAATGTTGATTCAAAGAGCTTAGTTGATTATGAGAGCTTAGTTGACTATGGAGAAGATAGAAGACTTTGTTTTTTTTTTAGTAACATGAAATGAAAACAACAGACAAAGGAATGGTGAAAGTGTTTATTGCCTGCAGCATAATTCTGCATTTTATGAGATAGCCTGGAAAGTGGACATAGAGCTTCAGAGGAAATAAGTTTCTCTCTTTTGACATGCCCACAAACTAGAAGTGAAAATTTCCTACTTAGTGTCAACAGCTACTGGTAGGATACGGAGCTTCTCTAGGCCTGGGAATCAGGTCGGAAACAGGATTTCTGTGAGTGTGTTTAACCACCACTTTCACCTCAAATAGTACCAGGAGATGCCCAGTGCTAATTACAGTGTAAGGCATGTGAGCACCTGTGAATTGCCAGCGTGAAGRCAGTCAAAGTTCTGTGAATTTCCGCAGTGAAACAGAAACTACCTGAAARTTAACCTTTAATGATAAGCATTCAATCCAGCAACACATTTGGATCAATACTAACTAAACCACACCTGTGTTAAGATAGTAACCCTGACAAAATAATTATAAACTTGATGGTTTTTTGTGGTGGAGTTCAGTGAAGATCCCTGCTTGCATTACTACCAATCGGCCTCTGAAACACCAGGTAACACCAATATTCGGAAAATTCCAAAGAAAACACTCATTCCTTTTAAGATTCTTTGGTAACTAATAGCAAATGGTCATTTGCAAGCCCTTAACGGAAGAATTCAGAGCTAAAGTCTGATAGGGAGCTCTGACAAGAACATAGAAGATGCCATGTTTACACCGGGAATAGAAAATCATTTTATGCTTCTGTTAAGGATTTGTTTATGGTACTTGAAGTTTTAAGAGTAGTCAGAGATTTTATTAGAACATCACAACTTCTTTGCAGATATTATTCCAAGGTCTGTTTCTATATGTTCCTTTTCAGAATGCAGCACTGCAGAACAGGTATACAAAATGGGCTAAATCGGATCCTACAGCTGTAATAGAAGAGATACATTTTTTTGTTTTGTTTTGTTTCGTTTAGTTGGTTGTTTTTTTTTTTGTTGTTTTGTTTGGCTGGTTTGTTTTTGAGGTTTTTTTTTTTTTTTTTTTTGTTTTTTTTTTTATATGAGGGTGGCTTTAGTTTTGTTGGTTTGTTAATACAACTATTATTTCTTTTTTCAAAATTAGACCTCTTTTTTTAATAAATGCAACCTCCTCGGGCCAAAGGTACGGCGAAGTGTTGGTGCCTGTGTGTTTTGACGAGCAACTGCTTGTGGACATCAGGTGCCAGAAGAAACCCTTTGGCCTCGCAGAGGACCCGTCTGTGAAGGGTATCAACAATCTRCTGCCCATCACTCGAGACTCTCCAGCCCCGCCGGGAAACCCATTCTGCCAAGGTGGCAGGAGTTCGAGGTGAAAGAGGAAAAAAAAGAAAGTTGCCATCTCTCATCAAGATTTATTATACGTCTGAACTTTTGTAGTCCCGAAGCTTAACGACAGATGGTGGTGTAACTCCACCAATTTTGTAACGTCTCCTTTTCTTTGATGTTGTAATACAGATTCTCCTCGATTTGACTTCGGTTAAAACCAGCATTTTCTCCTCTTTCCCAAGTGTCTCGGAGCGGCACGCAGGGAGGAAAGTGAATGCACCTATTTCGAAGAGGAGTCTGTTTTGTGTTTTTGTTTGCTTTCTAAACAATCCTAATGGAAAATAGCAATCTGACAGACACCTAACACTGCCAGCTGCACAGAGAAATTACACTAAATTAATTAAAGGAAAATGGTTTCAAAGCGGTTTATTTCAAGCGAGAAATACAATTGTGCGGATGAAATCTTGAACCGTAAACAGGAACAAATAAAACGCACCAGCCTTTTTAATTAGAAAAGTCGAGTTATATTTTATACCGTAATCGTCCTTGTAAAAAAAAAAAAAAAAAAAAAAAAAAAAAAAAAAAAAAAGAAAAAAACCAAAAAGAAAACATTAAAAAGTGGGTAAGGTACGTGTTTGTTTAGCTTTAATTTTGCATGGTACTGCCAAGTCGCGACAAGTAGTATCAGGAGCCAAGCGCCGTCCTTGTATGTTGTGCCCACCAGATAGAGGGTCAGCCTGTGAGGCCACTGAACGAGACGAGGGCTTCGCGGAACAAAGCGCAGCCCTGGCAGGGGGCAGGGAGAGCTGCGGACACTGGCGGGAGCGGACAGCGTCCGGCCCGACGGCGGCAGCCCGCGCCAGGGCAGAGCCGAGCACAGCAGGGCAGGGCAGGGCTGGGGCGGCAGGGTCGGACCCGCGGGTCGCTGCGCGCCGCCGCTCCCGTCCCGCCGGCCGACGATGCGGCGGCCGCCGAGCGTCCAACGAAGTTGGCGGTGCCCGCGGCCGGGCCGCGCCGTCCCACCGGTTCCGTACCGCGGGCTAGCCCCCACAGAAAGTGTGCCGCACGGCGCCTTCCGCCGGCACCGGTATCTGGCCGCCGCCGCAGACGRCTCCTGAGGGAGAGCTGCCTCTCCCCCGGGGCGCGCTTCCCGCCCGCGGGGAATGGGGACCGGCGGTCTCCGGACTGCGCAGCCTGTGCCCCCGCGGGGCTCCGCGCCCCTGCCCGCGGAGGCCATCGGCGGCCGGAGCCTGCGGGGCTCGATTTCGTTTGCAGGCCGGCGGGACGCGTAGCGGCGGGTCCCGCGCGGTTCCCCTCCCGCCCCGCTGGCTCGCGGGGCGCGGAGCCGTGGAGGGCGACTGCCCGCGGGAACACTGTTCCTCGGCTCCGCGGGGTGCGGGGCGAGCGTCCCCCGCAACCGTTGYGCTCGTAGTCCTACCGCGGCAGCGGGCAGCGCCCCGGTAACCCGTGCAGCGACGGGGCGAAGAGGGGGAAATGAGGGGCAAAGAGACAAAAGAGCCGCGAGTAGCAAATAAATATATTTTACGGCCACCCATCGGCAGCGCCGCGGCCCCGAGAGCCTCTGCCCCGGCGCTGAACTTTCACCTCGCGAACCCGGCCGCGCCCCATTGGCTGCTGGCCGGCCCGCCGCGCCCCGCACGGCCCCGCCGCCGCCCCGGCCC
>NW_026623259.1:2366879-2367938 GCF_030028575.1 Malurus melanocephalus | reverse complement strand
GTAGCGGCTGCTCCCCCCATCTCCCTCGGTGCCGCCGGGGCCGAGCGGCCGGCAGTACCCCCGCCGGGGCTGGCCGGCAGCCACGCCAGCGAGTGGCGCGGGGCGCGGCGACGGCGGRCAGGCGATCTGACACTTGCCTGTAGCAACGAGCCGCAAAGTTTGTGGGATTTTTAATTGTGACTAATAAATGCCGTGACTGATAATTCTGAGTGACAGTCACTTATGATCCAGGCCTTCGTACAGAGAGCCCTGCTAACGCTGGGTCCGCCGCTCTGTGATTAGGTGGGCTCCGAAATAACAAACCCCACGTTCCGCTCGGCCACTGCTRTCCACTTTTTCTCGCACCCACGCGAGTCCTTCTACCTAAACACACCCCCAGCACCGATTTACTGTCAGCCGTGATGAGGACAAGAAAGGACAAGACGAGCCCTAGCCACGATACCAGCATTTCGCGCCCCGCTCCCCTTGACACTCTACCCCACGCAGGAATCACTTAAAAGTGTTTTASCCTGGGCCGAGCGGCCGTGCTACACCAGACAGGCGGCGAGCGGCCGGTGCCTGCTGCAGACAGCCCGGGGGTCCTGCACCTTGCTCCAAATGCCGGGGCGGGCAGAAGAAAAGTTTCAGGGCCCACGCGTGCCTCCTCGGCATAGCTGCTGCCAGCAGCCAGGCCTGCCCCGCCGTCCCCTCCCACGCGGGCTCSCCGGGCTGCCTTCGCGAGGGGCCGCGGCACCTCGGGAGCTGCCAGCAGGCTGCAGCCGGCCGGCACTGCCAGCACAACACACGGCTTTGTTTTCCGCCCGTCTGCTAAACTCGTTGTGTCTAACGGAGCCGGCGGAGCGGGGCGGCGGGAGGGGAGAAGGGGCGGGAAGGGGCAGCCGCCGCCAGCAAACAACTTCCCCGACGGTTTGTTTACATAGCAGGTGGAGCTGCCGTCCGCCGCGACCCACAGCGCCCGCTCCGCCGGGGACCAGCCGGGGAAGCGCGGGCGGAACGGKGCACGGCCCGGCCCGGCGCATCCCGCCGCACTTTTTTTTTGTTGCCATTCCCCCTCCGCTG
>NW_026623259.1:2291338-2366629 GCF_030028575.1 Malurus melanocephalus | reverse complement strand
GCACACTCCGCACACGGGCGGACCCGCACGCCGGGGGAGGGAAAGCGGCACCGCCAGCGCCAAGCAGCACCAGCCGGCGGGAGGGCGCGAGGCTCCACCGCCACTCCGCGCCCGCGGAGGGCCCCGCGCCACCCGCCCGCCCCCGCTCCCCCGGCCCGCGCGGCGGCTCCGCCCGCAGGGACTCTGCATGTGCGCGCGGCTGCGCGCGGCTCCGCTCGCCCTTTCTCTCGGTGTCAGCTCTCCGGGACGCCCTGCACGGTGTCTCCTCCCGGTAAGTGCTACCCCCCCCACCCCGCCCCGCACACCCGTCCCCTCCTCCCTCCGCTCCCCGGTGTGACTTGCTACTTCCACCCGCTTCCACCCCCCTCCGCCGCCGCTCACTGACTTGCCGCCGCCGCGCGAAAGTTTGGCCGCGGCCGACGCGGCCGCAGCAGTGACATGTGTCAGGTCTCCCAGCACCCGGTGGCACCGCTCCCAAACATGCACCGCCAGCGGGGGGCGGGGGCGCGCTCGGCCGTGGGAGGCTGCGGTGCCCCGGCCGGAGTTGGAGCCGTGCCCTGCGGGCCGGGCCGGCCGCGGGAGCGGGCGTAAGCTCCCTCCAAACCACTCGGGGCGGCTGCGGATCGGCGGGCCCTCCGTCCCGCCGCACAGCGCGGCGGACCCCCCACCCCTCGCGTAATTAAAAACAACCTGTAGCCTCCCCGCACGGGTAGAAAAGTGCCAGGCGGAGAGGACTTGGGGTCAGGCTGCCGAGGGAGCCTGTGCGGGCGGCTCGGCTGGCCGCCGCTTGCCTCCCCGTTTGTGTGGTAGTGTGGTTTTTTTTTTTTTTTCTTTGCCCTCTTTTTATTTATTTATTTTTTTTTTCTTCTTCTTCTTTTTCCCCGAGACCTCCCCAGCAGACAGCCCGGGTGAAGAAACGTGTCACGTTTCTCCTTTGTGTGCTGCCTGCCCGCCGGAGGGAGAGGCGCACCCCAGCCCCCGCCTCTCCGCTGCCCGCCCGCGCGGAGGGGCCGCTGCCGGCCGCCCCCTCGGGGCGCCCCGCGCCGCGCTGCCCCGGGGCGCCCCCGCTGGCGTGGGAGGGGAAGCGCAGGGGCGCCGAGGTGTCCGTGGGGTAGCGGAGCTCTCGGGCGCTCTTTGGGCTGCGCAGGGAACAGTGACATCCCTTCGCCCAAGACAAAAATGCCTGAACCCAAGAATTAATAAATAATGGTGCTGGAGCTGCGGGGTTCCGGAGGAGGCCTCCGTGCCTGGTACGTGGGGGCCTTCAAYTAAAATTGGCTTTGAAGTTGAGGAGGGCTGCAGGACTTGGAAAGTTTGGGAAGTGTGATAGATTTTGAAGAGAAGGGAGCGGCCGCGGCGGCCTCCGCTGTGTAGCGGTCTCAACTCTGCCGTGCCAGCGGGAGTGCCAGGGCAGCCGTAGGAGGGAGGGCGAGCGCCGGCGCTCCGCTCCGCGTTCTGCCGCGCCGAGCGCGGGGTGCGCAGGCGGCAGCGCTCTTGGCCTCCCGTAACCTGCCGGGAAGCCGTGAGCCGCCCGGCGGAGCCTGCACGGCCAAGGTAAAGGCAGTCCGTCAGGCGGTTTTGCTCTTTTCCCGTTGTTCGGCTCGTGTCAGGTTCGGCAGGCAGCGGGCCCACGTCCCAGCGCGGCCCCTGGCTGAGAACATTGGCGAGCTCTGGTAAGGTCCCGAGATGGAGCAACTGAAGAGGGGCAAAGCTTWGACTGTGGGCAGGCAAGAAAACGCCCGAGGAAAACGTTCGTCTGAAATTTGCGAGAATTGCGAGTCCAGGCAGAAAGTGGACTGCTGGTGTATTCTCCAGGGAAAAATAATCTCAGAAGTCGYCATCGTGAATTTACGGTGTTACCCTCTGTTAAGAGTGCAGAGCTGTAGATGGAGGAACGGGCAGTAAATCCCCTTTACCGGGGAATTGCTTCTGCTTTTAGGAAGTCTTGTTTGTAAACGTACTTACCGAGAGAAATGCATAAGTTCCCCTTCCAAAGAGGATTTTCCCTGTTCTTTTCTGTGCATTAAAACCACTATCCAAACTAACTCTGGAGAGTGGGAATCTTTCCGTTGACATCAGTARGAATTGCTCCATTGACTCCACGGGCTTGGGTCAGGCCTTTGGAATTTTTTTACAAAGGTGGGACTGGGAAGTTGAGCATGGTGTCTATAACCCCACGTTAATTTGTGTGTGGGGGGATAAGGAAGTCAGAGACAGAGTTTTAAGAAATGTTGACAGTTTAAAATTTTTTCTTCCATGTGCTAAGTAATTTAAAGCCATTAAGGAAAAACATTACTTCAAGTAATGTTACTCTAAAGAAAATATGATTAATTATTAAATTGGTTTCTCTAATGCTACACTAAACCCTTTTAAGTGAGATATGGTTTTAAATGTTTAAATTAGTATTTTTTTTTAATTCAAGTTTTTTCTTGATGGTAATAATTTGTTCATGTAAATGTAGATACTCAAAAGACCCCTGTTTTGTAGTAATCTGCAGTTTTAATATAGTTCTTACAACATATTTTAGTTCTGTAACATTTTTGCATACTTAAATAAGTAGTTTAATTACTGAGGATAGTAGATTAGTAAAAGGTTAAGGACAAGGAAAGAGTATTTCAAATACAGCATTTCCAAAGTGCATGTAGTTAGACATMGTATTTTATTTTGATAATCTTTAACACCTGAAATACGCTGTTTCATGTGAGGCCTTGTTGGTGTAGGCTTTAAGGTTTAACAGCAATCTTAAGAGGAAGCTCAAGCAGAATCAGTGATATAAATATTTGTATATTTCTTTGTTTTTGGTTTAACCTCAGTGATTCTTACATTACGTCAYGGCATCTTTGCTACAGTGCGGTGTTTATATCACTTGAGAGAGGAAAAAACCTAAGTGTTTTGTAGCTTTCTGTTTAAGTGAAGATTTGTGTAAAAGTGTGAAATAGTCTATGAGGAACAACCAAATTAGAGTGGTTTTGAGTGTGAGTAAGAGTAAAATAAGTGTACCAAGTTCAGAATATTTAAATCAGTAAATACATGGTACTCTTCTAAAGCCGCACTAGGGTTTGTGCAGAGGTCAGGTGAATAGTTTCACAGATTTTTGAAGTGACTTGATTTTTGGTGGTGTTTAAGGGTTTGTTTTTGTTTGTGTGTTTTGTTTTTTTCCCCCTCATAATCATCTGTTGCTCATACATTTTTTAAATGCTTTCCATCATGGAATGTGTTGGGACTGTAATTTTAAAAATAAAGATCTATGTGCTTAGAAGCATTCCTGTCACACTCCATTGTATTTTTGGAAAAGTTCTTGTTGGACCTGGATGTATTTTAAAAAAATTACTGTAGGATAAGATTTTTAAATTTTWTTTTAGGATTGATTTATGTCAGCTGGAGTAAGCTTTTTGTATTCTGAGGAATATACCTGATTCAGCATTGCATGCACAGGAGTTATTCGAGGCCAGTGGGCTGAAAACAATAGAAAACTTCTGAGATGTGATCCATGTTGTGGCAGTGTTTTGCTGTGTGTCATTGAAAATGTCACTTAACCTCTTCGTTTTTCATCATTGAAATGTGAGGGTTAGTATTTAGCTATCTTTCTGRTAAGAGTGGTTAATTAATATTTCTTGAACATTGAGTACTTTTTTGTTCCATTTCTATTTTGACCAGGTTTATTTTGGAGAAATTAAATTGTGATGGTAGCTGAAAAGGAATGGTTTCTGAGAGTCGTCATGTTTTTAGTTTGTCAGTCAGATGGTGAAGAGGTCACTTGCTCATATGAAATGAAAATAGTTTAGGACATAGGTCAGTGAAAAGTACTCATGGAATGATTTTGGCTGAAGAAAAATGCAAATCACAATCAAACTGAAAAATGCCATCAACTTYGTTGTAAAATAATATTTTTCTGTACACTGGAACTGATTAGTCTTTTAAAATTTTGTGACAGCTAGTAGGTCTAGAAGAAATGCAAATTGTCTATTTTTTTTTCCACAGCCACTGTAGCATACCTCTCAACTAATCTTTGTTAGGAGAAATACTTGTCATTTAGATTCCTGTTCCCTGCCCTGTTTTGACTTGATAYCTTTCTTGATTGTATGTGTAAAATAGTGGCACCAGACAAACCTAATATAAGCCCTGAAATTATAGAAAAGCATAGCTCTAATAAACTAATCTCTTAAAGTTAATCTTAAAATTGCAATAAAATAGTTCATTGTTACTTGTTTGAAGGCTTTCTTCCACATTTGTTCCTTTACCGAATGAGCATACTTACTGTAATAATTTCCAAGGGTAGTTTTAGACTTAAATTTCAAAACTTCTAGAACAGCATAAAAACAAGGAGTAGTCTTACAAACATGATTTAGCACTGATCATCTTTTTTTCTCCTATTTGAGGCATTCAGAAGCTTAATCAAGCTTAATACTTCTAAAAATCTTCCAAAAATGTTAACTGCAAATTAGAAGAGGCATCTATTCTTTGTTGCAAGATTTGTATCTGTTTTGGCTTTTCTGCTTTTTTTTTTTTTTTTTAATCCCCATTCTGATAGGTTTGTGTTTAAGGGCAAGACATGTTTTATGTCAGAAAGGTGGTTTTGAAAGTGCCAGCAATAGCTTGCTTATGCTGTCATCACTGAAGTAGCTGAAAATAATCCCTTTAATGAACACTTGCTATGATGTTTATTGGTTCACCAAAGTGTAGTTTGGGATGGTGTTAGAGAGTTATGTTTGAACTCTGAGGATTGAATTATGTGTGGAATTGTGTTTAATACCGCAGTTTCATTTCCTATACTAAGAAAAATAAAGTTAAAATATTAAATATGTTGTTTTAAGCTCTTTACTATCCTAAGCCTCTTTAGTAAGTTGTAGAGGTTGCTGAGGAGAGGGAATAAGAGTGTTGTACACTTAACTTTTTGTTCATTTAGTTAGTTATTTCTTTTTCCTGCAAATAGTAATCASACATCTGTAGCTGGAGAAGGGTTTGCTGCAGTTTGTTTCTTATTTAACTATGTGCATTAGTCAGGCTGGCTGCTGAGGCCAGAGCCGATTCCCTTGGATACGGTGGGCTGTACCCTCTACGTGCCCTGGGTGTGGGTGCCTCTTCTGAGGGGCTGGCAGAGGGCTTTGCTGTRGGTAACAGATAACTTTTTAATTATTCAGGCTGAGGAACAACAAACAGGTTTAAAGGACAGGCAGCACCTCAATTCAACGTGCAGAAAGGAGATTCWCTGCCCTGCCTGCTCCTGCCACCCCTATTCCAGTGGTACATGATGTCCATTCTGGGGTGAAAGGAGAAACTGCACATCTCCATCATGCAGCCCTCTGACTCACAAAGAACCCTCTTTGAGGTTCACAGGCTGGCTTTCSTTTACTTGTAGAACTTGCTTGTTTACCAAGGAGCTTCAGTCTTCTCCCTCCCTCTATGGGCAGCAGGTACTGAAAGTAGGTGGTGGAGTATCTCTGTTTTAAGACATTTCCAGCCGGTTGATGGTTGCAGAGTCCACAGGGACACAGTGTGAGTCCTCAGTGAGCTGGTTCTTCGGACCTCTGTGGTGAATCAGACGCGGCTGCAAATTGCATCATATTAAGTATTTCTGTAAATTGCTGATCTCAGTCTTGTTTCAGTTTGCCTCCAGGACATTTTGAGGATGACTGAGATTCCAATGGGCCTGTGCCAGCCTTGTTCCAGTGGGAAATACTCTTTACTGTTGGGCATGAAACTGAACATTCATTTGAATAGTGGTGTGTTCAGGCTGGGGGTACATCATTACATATAGCTAGAAAGTTATTGGGGTTTATTAGCACATTACTTTGTAAATAAGTGTTTACATTGTTACAAAAAAAAAAAAATCCCGTATCTTTTAAGATTGATGTTTAGTTAATGATTGTGTCSGAGTAATTTACTTTTTCTCTCACAACATGATGTGCATTGTGCAACTTTGGTCAGAATTTGTCTTCCAAGTAAATTCAAATGCTGATTTATTCCATTATTCAGCTTTTGTATTTTATCCTAAACCAACATGATACATTATGTATTTGATGTAATTTGAAATTATGTATTTGACATAATTTGACTAATTACATTTTGACATATATTTATGTTAAAACAGTCTGATCTTGATGGATGTTGCCACTACAGTTTTTGTGATCTGTCCTTTCAGAGAAGGAAAGAGAGTAGCTGTGCATATTACATTGCTTGTTAAACAGGACCAAATGGTAAAATTCAGTTTGAAAACTAAGGAACTTAGTTCCTAAGGAACTTAGGAAATCTCTAAACACTATTTAAACTTTGCTGTGCTGTMAGTGCTAAGTCTTACAAAAAAATTACTCAAAATTACATTGTTGATGTCTCCTTTTCTAAGTCTTAGTATTGATATTGAGGGGACATTTTGTTCTTTTGAAATTGTAACCCACTTACTAAAACAAATGGTGGATAATACCTGTGTAATAAAACCTGTAGTTGATGTTTAACAGCTTGGAAATTAGATCAGCAATTGACAAGTTTTACCATGTACAAATATTGCAGAGAAAATTTTAAGGATTAGTGGTGGGAAGCCGTGAAGGGCTTTGGAAAGGAGACGGACAAAATACAAACAATGGAGAGAGGCAAGAAAGGCCAGAGAAAACATGTGGCTGGGCAGGAGCCAGCAMAGGCAGCACTGCCAGGAGGTGGGCAGCTGCTCAGAAAATAGGGGCTCAGGTTCTCAGAAGAAAGAACAATGTGATTTTCAACTGGTGCCCAATACAGAAAATACGTTTTTGTACCTTCACTTCCTCTATGGAAAGAAATAACTTTTTGCACACCAGCTTTATGCACATGGCAGGCACAGGAGTTACACCAGGTTACATTGGCCCTAATTGAGGATGCTATTTTTTAAATACTAGATCTTGTTAATTCCAATGTGTGTCTTTGGAAACTAATTTATTAGTAGTTGCATTGAAAGCTGATTTTTATTTACAGTGTAAAAGTATACTTTTCTTAATGTGACAGAGGGGAGACAGAGATGTTTTGAAGATAAGGGGAAGAAAAGTGTCTAGAAAACAGGCTAGTATTTTTTAGAGTCTAAAACACAGTACTTGAAATATTTATGATTCAAGACACTTCTCTGTGAGAGAACACAAACAGGGTTGTGGTTTCATTACAGTAGCTACAGCATTCTCATGACCTAAAAATGAAAACAYGAAAACCTAATGCAGTCAGGTGTGCACAGACTGGAGAGATACACGGATCTGCTGAAGTGTTGTGCTTTTCAATTGTGTCAATGTTTTCATCTTTGTAGAATAACATAGTTAATTCAATACGAAATAAGTGATGTCATGTATACGGTATGGTGAATGTAAGGGAAAGGATACTGAGAACTCTGATGTGTGGTGACAATCATTCTTCATTGAAAGTCAATTAGTGGAATATATGGGTGCTAAAACTAAAAATATTAGGATGGAACTTTGCTAAAGATCATGAAATGCTTTTGTGCAGAAATGTATTCAGACCCATTTGTTACCAGTCTTGAATGCATTTAAATTACTTTTAATGTTGTGAAGATGCCTGKAAATTGTTCTCAGTACACAATAACTGTCAGTGTACATTGAAGAATACGTATGGTCAGTAATTCAGCAGATAACTATATTGAATATACAGAAGAAGTTTCATACGGCGTCAATAAATTTTTGCACATTCTTTTGTTTTAGAAGAAGAATTAAGTCTATTGTGGCTGAAAATTTAACTTATTTGGTATTTGATGCTATTCTAAGAGACTGACATTTTGTAAAAGAGTTAATGGTGTTTGGCACTGGTTGTTCTGAACCTGTTCTTGAGACTCTATTTGTTATTGACCAGGAAATGGCATGAAGTGTACCTGAGCAACGAGAAATAAACATTTTGTGAACTGTAATATGAAAACCCTTAAAAAATATTGGTTAAGGGGGTTTTTTTTTGTTGGGTTGGTTTGTTTGTTTTGTGTGATTTTGGTTACTTTTTTGTTTGGTGTGGTTTTGGTGTTTGTTGTGGTTGTGAGATTTCCTTTTTTAATTTTTGGTTTTGAGTCTGCAAATCAGGCCACACTTTGCAATCACAGAGAAATGGAGAATGGTAAAACTGCCAAAGTATTTGTGTATCACTGCAGGACAGTGCTAGGTGAACAAGTTGATCAATCCAATGTTTCTCCTGTGAAGAGCTGTGCAGCTTTGGAAGTGGTGTGTGTCCATGCCTGTGCATGTGTGTCTGTGCATCGTCACAGGGCTTCTGTCTCCATCCACAGCTTTCTGGGAAGGGGGACCAAGGCCTTCAAAAAGAAAACAGATGTATCGCAGTGGGTTTATTGTACTTCAGGTTATGGGACAGAAAATACTCTAAAGAAGAGWACAGTCAATCCTTGGCTAAAACAGAGAATGTGCTTGAGTTCCATGCAGGAACTGACCATGCTGGAGAGTGAAATGTGAAACAAGTGCTTAATGGGTTGTGATGGGAAAACCTGGCCTTCCAAATTCTTCCTTGAAAAAAATGAGGGAAGGATGCCAGACCAGGTTAGCATTCATTTCCAGACGGAGTATGGCTTGCAGCATTGGTGTCTTGCCATGCTCCAGCTTCAGGTTGTCCTCTGGGATGGTCATGGGGTCTGGGTGTGCTTGGTCTTAACAGTGGGGCCTGGAGTGGTGAGTGATGGAGTGATTCTGTCTGCTGGAGACCACTTGTCAGGATTCTGCTCAGATTGAACCTCCCAGTGCCTATGGCACTCAGGTTGCCCTTCTTGTGGCTTGACCTGTCTCAGGCTTCAGAAGATGTGCTTGAGGTGATAGCCGCAGACTTACGTTAAAAAATGCAAGGCCTTCATTCCCGATCCCAAGTTTYCTGAAGTTGATATGAAGACTTGCTTTTATGGCTTAGGTGCTGAGGGTGGTTGATGCTTTCGATGTGTTTGTATGTGCCTGTGCAAAACAGGTTTCTGAGACTGAGAAGTTACCAACTATTTAGCTCCTCTTCAAAGCCACCTAAACTGAGACAGGTGATGGATTGCTTGTGCATGTTTAAACCAAATCAGTGAGTTTTCCATTATTTCTTTCAATACAAGGTCTTCTTATAACAACTGTGTTGTTGACTCTGAAGCAAGTCACCTCTAACATGAAAAATCCATTTAAAGTAACTTTTTCACAGCATTTAAATACTTTGAAGGGTTCACTTTAATTTATTTTGTAAATAAATCTTAGAAAGTACAGCATTCAGGTGCATCACTGGTGAGGATCCAAAGACATATGAAAGAGACATTCCTGAAAACATGAACACAGAAACTTGTTTTAAATCAGTAGTGTCCAGTCTAATGGCGCAGGCATGGCAACCAGGCGTGCTGTAGCTGTAGGGTGTTGTTTGTCTCATGATTGGTGCTAATATGCATATCCAGCAAATCTGGCATTTCCTAGGAGCTTCAGGCAATGTTTGAACACCAGTAATTTGCTATATGTCTAGAAAGTGTATGGCTATAAGTTGGACTTTAATCTCACTTCTTGATATTCTTCCTCCCCCTTGTTATTTGATTGTCACTTAAGAGGAGAGCTACTCTGAAGCCTGAGTATACAGGAGAAAGCTGTATACTTGACTGGTCTTCCTGAACTGAAGGCTGAGCACTTGCATTTTAAATCTGTGTGACTCAGTAGCAGAATAGATTTCTATGATTCGATTATGTGTAAAAATGGAACCTACTGTCCTGGACTAAACTAAAGTGCTATTTTAAACCTGTGTTTCAGTACCTGTATTCAGTAACTAGAATTRAATTCTTAACTGAAACTACTAGCCTTATTGTACATAGATACCTGCACTTTTTGTGTCTTAATAATGTTCAAACCTGTAAACATACTTACATATCATTTAAATATAATTTTATAAACATTCTTCTGTATCCAGCGACTGRCATTTGGGTCATTGTTGCTAACACTAAATTACTATCAGAATGGGAAGACCTTTGTTCCCAAGTCATTGTTAGGCTTGCAGTTTGCTCCAAATTGACTTATCAACAAAATTTCCTTTAGCTGAAATTCTCATCTTCTAAGACTCAGATGAGTTGGAGCAGAATGTGACCAGAGACTATGAAAAATATCTTTCTCATTGTCACCTGCAGTATTACCATAATTGGAACTAAGGAGTCCGCAGTTACACAATATTTATGTTGCAATCCAAACTGACACAGCCTGGAATGCCTCGGTAGCAAAACAAGACACAGACCCAAACCTCACTGTGGGCTTGGGAGGGAGTGAGCTGCTCCTCTTGGAAACCGCCTCCAGCAAGGACATCCTGGGGGTCCCCTCCTTGGCTGGGGGGACTGAGCTGGTGAGGTAAGTGCTGGSTCCAGCAGCAAGGATGGCTGCTTCGATAAGCTGGGAGCTGTAGTAAGAGATAGCTCCTTCTTTGAGGCCTGCTGATTGGGATGGATTTTTTTTTTTTCATTCCTTTTCACTCTTGACACTTTGGGGGCCTCTTTGTTAGGAAGCATTGTTTGGAAGAAACACTTTTAATGCATTTACTTTTCTTTGGTGCTTGGAAAAAGTGAGTCATCATCCAGTGTCACCTTTTCCATGTACATCACTGTAGGTACAGAGAAACCAATTCTGCTTCATCTCTGGTAGGCTTCTCAGCAGCTGATGAACTTGATCTATTTCTCCTGGCCTTCTCTGGCAAGCACAATAGGGTATATTTGCCTGTGACTGACACACTTAGATCTATGGCCACAAGATACCTGGTCAAGTCCTCAAGTCTTTACCTTTAGCATTAACTTTAACCCCTCAGGGCTCAGCTGCTTGCAGCATTTAAAGCATGGCAAGGGGTTTTATAGCAAAGATTTGACTCAGCAAGACTTGTGCTACCTCTCGCTGAAGATATAAAATACAATTTGTAGCCTATAATTGCTGCCTAATATGATCTTGGACCCTTACTTAAAATCCATTTAACTGATACTGTGCTTTCTTTATAAGGTTATTATTGGGAGCTAACCTTTTCTTGTGTTGTGGTTAAATGTACAATGTAATAAGGGTGTTTTTTAATGTGTTTAAGAGTTAGAAGATGTGTTAGAGGTAACCTTTATGCAGAGTTTTATATAGTTATAGTAAGGACAGCAATATTAAAATCCTGAACATTAGTGCCATCTGAATATMATTTGTTCTCATTCTGTTTTGTGTGTGCCTGCTAGTGGAAGATGATACAGTGTATTAAAGAAATCTATGTTGTCCTCCAGTATCTTTCTTATAGGTAATTATTAACCTAGTGCTAGTTMCCATTTCCAGAAATTTTTATGTTTAGTTGCATACAAAAATACAAACAGTGTGTTGGATATAAGAGATAAATCACAGTTCTTTCTTTCTTGAGAATTCAGGGAGAGCAAACTAAACCTAAGATTTTAGGCACAAAACTGAAAGCCTCCTAGAAATCTTTACTTTAATGTTTAACTTCTGACATACAGGCATGGGCCATGTCTGTTGGATGTCTCCAGGGAACACTAGCTTATAATAAATTTAAAGATTTATTTTCCTCAATGACAAATGTTGGTACTTTTGCTCTGTGAATATTAGTTTTTCTTCCTTTATTTGCCTTGTAGAAATGCAGGTTTGCTTAGAGCTGTAAGTTAAAATATTTTTTGTATTTCTTTTTCTTAACTAGATACCTAAGTTATATGTAGAATTTGGTATACATGGAAAGAATTTCAGAACTGGCCTCCCTGTACTCTTCTTAAAACTCCTATAAACGGTGGTGAAGGCAATGGAGTTACATACCAGAAAAAGGGTCAGGGAAAAAAACACCAGAAAGAAGAGTGTTGTAAGTGTGGACAGCCTTTGTTTGAATTTGTAATTTTTTTTTTTTTTTCTGTTAGTGTAGAAAGCTCTTTCCTCATTCTTCAGAGCCTTTTTCCTTTTCCTCCCACTTGTTCATTTCTCTTCTCTTTTTCCTCAAGGGGGCATTGTGGGTTGAAGAGGGGAAGCAGGTTTTGCACATGTCAGGCCTAAAGCTGAAAAACACTTGTTTTTCTTAAGTTCATTAAACTGCTGTCAGGGGTGAACACATCCGTATGGATGTGGGCAAGAATGGCTGTAAGAGAAACAAACATTATTTTTAATCTTAAGTAGGTGGGGAAGGGGGCAGCAGTCATGGCTCATGGGGTTGAAATTAACTGCTTTTAACCTTGTGAAGAATTATGATGATGTAGACAAAGTGCCTTCCTAAAATTTATAATTCTTGGCTTAGGCGTGTACTTCTTGTGGAACTTTATGATAGAGTTACTTAATCTCAGTACAGTAAAGATAAATTCATTAATGGCTATGAGATGTTGATATAATTAAATAGAAAATGCCAGTAAATTGCTTTCTGGAGCTCAAWGACTGTAAACTCAGGTCTTCTAATTTAATCCATCCACTGTTTTCCATTCACTTGCTGAAAGGCTTTGTAGACTGAGAAATTAACCCTACTCCAGGCACAAGAGAACTAAGTTTGTTTCTCTTAAAGGAGAGCCTCAGATAAAGACTAGAAGTTTTTTCTCAAGTAAAGTTAAGATAGGATGGAAAAAAGAGAGCAGAAATAGGTTTTACATTGCTGATCGCATGCCTAGATTACTGTGTTTCTCACTAATTGCCTGAATTCTGTGCTGTTTTGTGGTAGCCTTGACTGTTAYACAGAAGAAAAATGAAGATGCTAACAACCCAGTGAAAGAGATGCTCTCCAAATGAGAAGAAATAGCTAAGTCATTGTCTTTCACTGGTGTTGCAGTATTGCTCGCCTCTGGCTTTTTGGTTGTTCTAAACAAATGTTGTCATTCTCTCAGCCACTTGTCCATTTTCCTTGTGAATTATTTAAGTGTGG
The DNA here is from genome assembly GCF_030028575.1 of Malurus melanocephalus. Taxonomy (NCBI): domain Eukaryota; kingdom Metazoa; phylum Chordata; class Aves; order Passeriformes; family Maluridae; genus Malurus; species Malurus melanocephalus. Next base: position 2,353,813 of record NW_026623259.1, on the reverse strand, counting down.
GCATAAATTATTTTATGGAGARATTAGGTACTTCTGAAATTAGCTTTTCACACAAAGGCTAGTTTAACTGCACGAGGTAAAAGTTCACATTATGCTTTTAACCTGAGCTTTTAAGAATAGAGATGTACAAGAAAATACATTCTTTAGGAAAGTGACAGTGTTTTGCCTTGATGGGTTTTTCATTGTGCATTTTAATTTTTCTGTTAATTTGCTTATTACTGTGTCAAGGTATAACTGTAGTGCAACCTTTTGAGCTCTAAAAAGGACTTAGAGTCATTTAGTTGGAAAAGATCATTGAGTCCAAACTTTGACTGATCACCACCTTGTGAGCTAGATCAGMGGACTAAGTGCCGTGCCCAGTTGTTCCCTGAACACCTTCAGGGRTGGTGACTCCATCACCTTCCTGTGCAGTCTGTTCCAATGCTTAAAGACTCTTTTCATTATGAAATTCTTTCTGATGTCCAGCTGGAACCTCCCCTGGTACAGTCTGATGTCATTTCATGGTAAAAGTGCCATGGAAATACGTTTTTAAAAAATGAATTAAAAAAATGATTGATTATGTTGATTCAGAAAAAAAAAAATTCTTGTTGAGTTAACCCCTCAATCTTTTATTTGGTTCAATTGTAGAAAGAATGCAARTAATTTCCTTAAAAGTTTGCTGGAAGAGATTTGTCCTTTCCATATTTCCTACAGTGTTTCAATAAGCTTAATATGGATGTAATATTTGGATGGTGAAGTCCTATTACTGCTGAAGCACATMAAGTACATTTCATTGTTCCAAAGACCTCTGTGCATTTTGAGTGAAGAGGTTGAGGTTTGYAGTGGATGGCTTGCCATAGAAAATKTGAGGGGAAAATGAATTAGTTACTGTTCGAGAGTTCATAATTCAGTCTGGAGTTTTCTAATGCTTTGAAATAAGTTCTGTAAGTTAAATTTACTTCACATATTTGTGCATCTGGTAATAAGAATTGTGTAAAACAGCTAATAATTGCACCCAGACTGCTTCCAGTTCAACCATGTCTTTCCCGCAAAACATGTTTTGCATARATGAAAATTGTGCTTCTTGATTTTACTTGGCAGATCTGAAGCACTTGTGGTAAGAACTGTTCTAGAAAAGTACACAAAGCTAAACTYGGTAAAAGAAATCCTAACTGTTAGGCTGTTCTTCAAATCAGTGTGGTATACATTGTACTTGTGACTTGATCAGTTTGATTATTGCTGTATAACATCAAAGGCAATTKCTGCTTCTTTAGCTGTAAACTGCACTGAAGGCCTGCATTTTTGTTTTTGGTGGGAAGAAGTTAAAAAAAMCCTGGCTATATGAAAATATATATAGTGAGTATCTGCCTGCATAAGCTGTGTTTTTTTCTGTCTTTGGGTGGCAATTTTAACAGTTTGAAGTCTCTTAAAATTCAGTATACTTGAAATAAAACCATTTCTGTGACCGTTTGCAAAGTTTTAATTTGCTTTAAGGCACATTGTTGATCTAGAGCTTTTGCTCATTTAAGGTTGATTAATTGCTTTTGCCACTTTTGTTTGCAGTTCAGTATAATCTCATGCAGACTATTGTATTTTTTTTTTTTATTTTAATCTTCTGTTGGTGGTTGTATGTTTGTATGGGTTGTTAAATTTGACCACTAATAACTTAAGGCTTTAAATAAACAAATAAATAAGATTGAAAACAATAACAAAAGACTGCAAACTGGAACAAATGCTTAGCACTGCAAATTTATTTCATGAAACACAATTTCTGTACCTTTGTAGAYTCCATTGTGGAAGGTCTTGTTTTCATGTTTTTTTTATTTAGAAAAAGAAAAAGGTTATCCTGTTTTCATTCAGATACCTGTATTTAAAGCAGATTTATAGAAACAAGAAGAATTAGCCTGTCTGTTACATTGAAGGTTTTTTAAATATATATGCTTTCCGTGATTATTACTATTCATTAGGGCTCAGTACTCTTTCTTTGAAGGATAACTCTATTATCTTATCTGTAAAATAACTGTAAAATGGATGGGTGAACATTGACTAAAGTCACTGCATGCAAAATGTAAAATATAATTCAGATACAGTGTTGAGGAGGTCTGTGGCCCATCTGCATTGCTGCATTGCTTTTCAGAAAATACAGACTACCCTCAATGCTTGGGTGAGTCCCATACAGTGTGACCCACACTACAAAGGATTAGTCTCTTATTGATAATTGACTTGATTAACTTGGGCCAAGTAGGAGCCCTTGATTTTTGTCTGCAGCATGGAGCCCAGCCATGGCTGRTGAAGATGCTGTTACAGTTCATCTTTGGAAGTGCCTGTGTGCTGCTCTTAGAAACTCAGAATCCTGGTACTCTACTTTTCACTGCTGTCTCACAAACATTTGCAGTTGACAAAAAAGCTGAATTGTCACTGTGTAATGAATTACACATATTCTACCCCCGGTGTTAGCAGTATACAAATTTTCACATACCTACACACGTAACGGGCAGACGAAAGAGTTCAGATATCTTGAGACAAGCCASATGGAAAATATGTTCAAATTTAAAAAAACAAAACAAAACAAACCCAACAAGAGACAGAGACAGGAAGAAAGAAAGAAAACTGCTGATAATGAAAGGATGAAGAGAAAGAGAGAGAATAGAGGAGAAGTTCTCAATTTTTAAGGAGACTTTTTTTAATGGTATTTGAACTTCTGGGATTACGATGCTTTTTCTTTGCTATAGAACTGTCAAATAATACAAAGGTTATATCTGTGCAGACAGCTTAACTTGCTTCTAGCTCTCCAAAGTACTTTAACTCATTTCATATTCAGCTGTTAAAAGTCTATAGGTCTTGGGAAAAATCTTAGCATTATAGCTGTAGCTGTACCCTCCTGGACAGCAGGACAGGGCTTTTGGACTAGAGCTGTGGCAAGGCATGTGAAGCCCTGCACAGTGGCCATGGCTTGTCAGGACTGAGATGCTAAGCAAGTGTGCCCCTGTAATCGGGCTGAGATACTTCTGGAAGCCAGAATATGGGTCAAGGAAACCTTCCTCTGCCGTAATCCTTTTTAATCTTTGCTTTTGGAAGTTTTCAAGAACACTTCTAACACTAAGGAGTGTAGCTCAAAATTTTCTGTTTGCTTTTTCTTGCTTGTGCTTTTTCAAGTTTTCTTTCCTCTTGTGCTTATTTAAAGATGATCCTAATAGTAGAGGGGATGGTTTTAGACAAGCAGTATTTTATCAGCAAAGGCGRGTCCTAACAATTCTGTCTAACTAGAGGTATACTACAAAATGAGTAAGCTGCATAAAATACAGTGGAAGTACAAGAAATCATCCCATTTTCAGCAAAATCATTGTACAATGGAAAGTGCCTCTTGTCAGCTGAAATGTCAGATGTATCAGGAAAAAGTTAAAGTGGAACCTGATTTCTGYAAGGCTAAAGATTCAAGTAATTTGCTTAGAGATGCAGTAGAAAATCAATCTTATGCTTGAAAGAGGAAATGGTAGCCTTCAAGTCTCATATCATGTTTTGTAGCTGATTGCCTGTTTTTATTATCTCCCCCGCTTTTTCTTCAGTGCTTACTAATGCCCTTTGGTTAACTCCATTATACCTTTGAAAAACTTATTGCAGAGCTCAGCTACTTTGGCTTGTTTGCTGGGTAAGCCTCACTGATATTATTATAATTAATAGGATGTGTAAAAACTTCCCAAACCTAGTGTTGCAGAATTAGGCTATTAAAACTCGGAACCCCATGTGTTCTGCAGTGTACAAGATTTCCATCCTCTGCAGCTGGGGCTCATCAGAGAAGAGGCTGGAACTGCATTGATCTTGCACGCTGTGGGGAAAGTTGGTGTGGTAGAAACACAACTCTGCTTGTAAAAGAATAAGAGGGATGAGAAATAAAGTCAGTTTACAATTTGGAGGTGTGTCTCTAAGTTGGTTTATTTTTTTTATGGTTTTTATGCCACATGATTAAAAATGTGAGAGTGGGATGGGCTGTATTTTTAGATACTAAGAGTCTTTGAAGACCTGATTTATAAGTGAGAGTTGAAAACTTTCCACAGTTGTGTGTTACATGRTAACGGTTTCCTTGCTTTGGCTCTTACTTTCATTAGATGGTACTGCTTTGTTTGCTCCAACAACTTTCATTTTAGGAAACATTTTTGAATTATGACCAAGTCATAAARCATAATAAGACCTGAAGAGAGCAGCCTGCTATTTTAAGGATTTTTTAAAAATAACTGGCATGTATCRTGAGTGTTTGTGTCTTGCTAGTTCTGTGACAGTAAACTGTGAAGCTGCTCAAAATTTTACAAAGTTGAGAAATATGCTAAATGATAAAACACAATACAAATGCATGATTAAGAAGACAGGAAATTTTACTGATTAACTGGAATATTATATGAGACCATATWAAAAAAAAACAAACTTAAGTACAAGGAAATACAAGGCCATACATTTGGAGACACTCTTGCTGGTTTTGCCTTCAGTAGCAGGGTCTGCATCAAGACTGKAAAGTTGTATCTCTGAAAAAGGCATATTTAATTATTCTGACTKATTGGGTGAATATAAACATTTTATATTTAAACTGGGAATTTATATCTTTGGATGTATATAAAAATATTTTAAATAGGAATAACAAAGCTAGATAGCTTCCTAAATTCCTTTCTTCCTTTTTTTTTTTTGTTTATGTCCATGTTTTTTCATACATTCTTAAAAAGCTGTATGGAAAAGAGACTATGTGGAGAGAAGATACTTGGTAATAGAGTATTGTCAATCCACCTTATGAGGCTGTAACAGAGCCCACACGGAGAAGGATTGTTTTCAATGCTGAGAGTAGTTATTTGCAAGAGACCATTAAAAAACTTCAAAGTAGATTTCAGTGGGATACTTCAGATTATGCTTTAAGGATTTTCTGACGTAAAGTTAAATTTTGTGAGGGAATTTACACTAGCAGTATCTTACAACCACAAAATGTATCAGATTATGCTTTAAGGATTTTCTGACGTAAAGTTAAATTTTGTGAGGGAATTTACACTAGCAGTATCTTACAACCACAAAATGTATCAGTGTTGGTTTGACTACTGTTTTTTTCTTTTGAAAGAAGCAGAACAGTGCTTAGTGTGCTTATTGGCGTGTCAATGTTCATTAATTTCTTTCCTGTCCTTTGACAGCATTTTGGAGAGYGGGATATGAGTTGGAAGGCCACAAGTGGGTACTGTGCAAATGGAACCACTGAGTTCCAGCCCAGAAGTAGGACAATTTACATATGTGGGTAGAGTCAATGTTTAGAAACAGGCAAGAGAAGATAGAAAAACAAGGAGTTATCATAGCATATCAGCAAATAATGGGTTTTAAATTTTTCCGTAAGTTTCCTGACAAAGCAGTTTGAAAGAATTTAATCAGTTAGTCTTGTGAATGTTCATAGCAGTGTGAGGTGTCAGCCTGGATAGAAAGCTTGAAGATACTTAATTGAAAAAATAACATGTAGGTGATGGAAGCTGGCAGCCTGGACATGAGAAGGGAGTTTACCTCTAGATATGGAATATGAGATGATAGGAAGGTTTTGACGTGGAAGATAAGTGATTAATATATAATGGGATACTGGATTTATGTCAGTGGAATGAGATTACATTTGTCAAGATTCGAACAAAAGATAAGAACAAGATCTGAAATAAGAGTGATAGGAGTATAATAGATGTACACTTTGAGCGAAGAGGTGTACTTTCAAGGTAGTATTTGTAAAGGTGCTACTATATCTGCATGTATTTCTTTTGGAAATACATGAATCTRTAGGAGGTAGATGCTTGTGTCCAAAGACTGAAAGAAATGCTCTCCCAGTTGGCCTAAATGAATGGTGATACTGCTCAAGGAAGGAGGCAAGAGGAGTGCTTATTAGGGGAGACTATCTTGGAACTGTACAAAATTGTGGTCCAGCTCAGAGCAGCAGTGTGCTATTAGTGATAAGGGCAAAATAACGCCCCCCAGGTGAGTGGTAATCTGATGATTCTGGTGTCCAAAATTTTTTTGAGGTCCTGCTTTATCATTTCTCTTGTGAAAGAGGATCTTTCATAAATTTATTCAAATAATGTTGTTCTTTGCTATTTCTGTATTGCTCTTCAGTGGCAGCATTTGCACATGAAGGTTAGGCTARAAGTGTGTCACACCACTGTTGATGAAGTACTGTGGAAAATATCTTCAGAATGCTATAGTGTATTAATACATTTTAGATTTTCAGAGSCAGGATTGACCTGACTGCATTGCTTACTAGTGGTGAAACCATGAATTGTGAAAGATCAAGTTGAATGCCAGTGGAATTTCTGCCATGGACATAATTTTACATGTATCAGATATATTTCCACCTACTGGGAAAAATGGTTTGAAAATTCTTCGGCAAATTATCACTCTTCATATATTGGGTCAAAGTATTTAATTTGCTCATTTATATAGAGAAGAAGACAATATTGCTGCGTAGTTTCTGTTGTTTAGTTCCACCCTCATCTCTCTATGGACATACAGGAATAGGGCTCTCATGTTATTGTGGGTATCTGTAATTTCAAGTGGAAATAGGTGGAGTCGTGAGGCAGGTCCAAATGATCCTGTGAGGTTTCCTTTTTTTTTTTTTTTAAAAAATTGAGATTTTATTCTAGAATGCAGCAAATATTTTATTKAAGCTTGAAAGTGATTTTATATTTTTTTACTTTGGTCAGATCTGTTGTATACTTACTAAAAATGTTGACAGTTTTGTTTCCTTTTTAAGAATTTCTCAATGATGTTTTTCCATCTGAACTATATTAGAGGAGTCTGAAAACTTGAATCTTTTTTCCTTTGCTTGCAGACTTGTGACTACATCTGCCCTCTGAGACCCCACCAGAAATCTCTAGGTAGAGTTCTTTGGGATTCCTGACAGAGGGTTCCTGCTAAGTGAGAGCATTGCTGTGCTGGCTCAGTTGCTGAGGACTGCTTGATTACCTCCCTGCTGCCCATTGTCCTTTTTTCAAGTTCTGAAAAGTATTCAGCAGATTTATCACTGCATTTTAAGAAAGTCTTCATGAGCATGACCTGAGGTTTTACAGGAAATCTTGAAATAAAAGTAATAATATTGTTATACATTCTCTCACATTCAGCCACACATGCTATCACAAAAGTAGCCTTGAAGCTGTTTTAGTTTTACAGCAAAGAGTGTTTCTTTYCATATCAGGTAATCCAAGTTGCTGAGTTTTTTTCCCCCTTGGCTCTGAAAACATGYCTTAATATTAATAATCCTGGATTTTGTGCTGAAAGTTGATTGCTCTAGTTGGTGATTGGTATTCAGTAACACTAAATAAAAGCTCAAAATTGTCTTTTTTCCTTTTCTGATTTGGACTCTATTAATGTGTATTTTTAGAGTTCACCATTACTGGAAGTATAATCTCTGTGCCTGCTTTTATTCTTGGCCACTGGGAGTTTTGCTACCAGCAATAAAAGACAACCTCCATGTTGCACTGCACAGTATAGATATTGTAAATTTTGGTCTTGCTTTCCATTGATCTGGTTGGCCATATGGGAATCAAATTCAGCTGATCTTTATTTCCTGAGTCAGAAATTCTGTTTTACCCATCTTTGGGGCTTTCAGCATTTTACTCTCAGTGGGCTGTCAGGTATTGCACATGAAAGGAAAGGTTCAAAGGCATATAAAGAAGGTTCAGGTCTGAAATGTTTACTTAACACTGTCTTTTTTTTTTTTTTTTTCTCTTTTTTTCATTTTACAAACATTTGCCAGACTGGAGGATCAGCATGAAACCTTAATAAATTTTGGACATTTTATTCTCTATTATGAACATTTTACACATGCATAATTTTGGTGTAGTCTGGAACACATCAACCGTAAACTTGATAGTGTGGGTTTTCCAGCGACAGTATTTAAAACATTGCAATTATTTTTTTTAAGTTTATAAATTATTTTTCTTGGAGGTTAATTTCCTTTCATTTCTGTTTCTGTTTCTGGAGCTGCCTCTAACAGACTGCTATTGTACTACAAACAAATTTTAAATGGATTGACCATGGAGATATTTATTAATGTGATGGGTAAAATTTTAAAAATAAAGATACCATCCTCTCACCTTGCAGTGTCATTTTACTAAAAATCAATTTGAGGAAAAGTGAGAATGAGCTTGTTGTTCACCTGTGAAGGTGCTGCCTCCAAGGAGGTAAACAGTCATAATTTTAACAGCTTTTGTGCCTTAGTTATTTAATCTTTGGGGAAACAAATGCCTAAAAGGTAAGGGATGTCAGTCACTTGTGGGTGGTGATACAGAGGCTCTAGATTCCATTAGTGTAGTGTGATTTTTTTTCTTTCTCATTTGTACTGAGTTGTATTTAAGACTAAGCTTACTGGAGTGTGTCTGATGTTCTGCTTCCATCTTCACTTCCATTTCATTTTACATTTTTTTTTAAAGGAAAATAATAATAAAATAATAAAATAATTTAAAAAATAATATTTTTTAAATAAGGAAAATAAGATAAGGGATCTTGATACCTGTTACTGGGATTCATTCTTCTTCTTGCCCTTTCTTTTTCATTGCTGAGAAGATGCAGAGTGATGGAATTGGCTCAAAGGGATTATTTTTGTCTGGAAAAAGTATGTCTTGGGTGTGCCTAATTTTGCTGTTGAGGATATGGAAACAGGTGAGAAAAAGTCAATTAAAGACTGAAAGAAAGATGGGGCTTCCCCCATATCTCCTTCACCTTTCAYGCCGCTAGAATAAAGCTGTCAGAGAACTGTGTTCTCACAGTCACAGACTACTGATCATGCTCTTCTGGACTTGCATTGCTTTTTTATCACTAAGTGATGCTGCAGGTTTAGCTCATTGCTTAGTGTTCATTCACATCTGCCTTCCTTTTTTTTTTTTTTTTCCACTCCTTGGTCTCTCCAGCTGAAGTAGATAATGGAAATGTGGCCTTGTGGACAGCTTGTTTCAAGTTGGCCAAAGCCTGCAATGGATGTTTTCTTCTGTCTTCCTTTTTTTGATATTTGTTTTGTATGTTATACTAAAACTTTGTGCTCTCATTCTCATTCAGTTTTCTTCACTTCAGAAATCAAGGAGGGTTATGGCTTCTCAGCTGTCCTAGCTTTCTCCTCACTTTGGCTAAGGCTATGAGACATTTTCCATCCTGCCCTTCCCAGGCTTCATCTGTTACACTAGTCTTATTTTGAATTGGGGAAGAAAACCTCATGGTAACCCACGATSTAATGGCTGGGGTGTTGGAAGGAAAAGATAAGGAGGGGGCATTGCCCTGTAGCTCAATGACCAGCTCGAGTGCCTGGAACTCTGCCTGGGAATGGAGAAGAAGGCAGCAGAGAGTKCATGGGTGAGGATTGAAGTGAAGACAGGGACAGGTGACATTAAAGTGGTGGTCTGCTACCGGCTGCTGACCAGTAAAACCAATGGGATGAGACCCTTTATAGATATATAGGGATAGCTGGGACCTCATGGGAGACTCCACCCTCCCAATAGATATTGGAGGGACAACACAGGAGGCCATAAGCTATCCAGGTGGTTCCTGAAGTGCATTGTTGATAACTGCCTTTTCTGAGTGTTAAATTTGCTGAAGGTGAGAGGTGCTGTGCTGGACCTTGTTCTCACCAGCTGGGAGGGGCTGCTGGGGAGTGTGAAGCCCATGGCAGCTTTGGCCGAAGTGACGATGAAATGTTGGAGTTCAACATCCTTAGGGCTGTGAGGAGAACGCACAGGAAGCTCTGTGCTTCTGGRCTTCAGGAGAGCAAACTCTGGCCTCTTTAGAGAATTGCTTGCTAGAGTACCATGGGATAAAGCCCTGGAGGGAAGAGGAGCCCAAGAGAGCTTGCTATTATTAAAGGATCACCTCTTCAGAGCATTGTGATGTTGTCATTTCCCTCCACGTGTTCGTGGTGGGACATCCTTACTAGGTCCAGAGGGAGCTAAAAATACATGGCATTTGTTTAATACTTTCTCAGTGGCCTTCTGCCAAGAAGACTGCATGGAAAGGTATCTCTRGTGTCTCATTGCTGAAGCAGAGGTCAAAACAACTCTAGATTTTATAACCATCTAGCAAACACTCCCTAGACAACACTAGAGAATACTGAAGTATTGCKTGGAATAATGATAAATCATCATAAATGTCATTGTGAAATACTATGAACAGTTGTTACACACCTGTTCAGTGGATGCATAAAAACTCGGAAAAGTGTATTTTTTGTGGGGTATTACGTGTTAGAAGATTTTCTGTAGGCTGGGATGTTACATCACTTTTGTTGACTGGTGATGTAATTTTCAGAATCCATACCTTTTGCAAGCTGTACAGTCAGTTCCACCTGTGTGGCCCAGCTGTATGTGAGGATGTAGCAGTTGAAAATGTTGAAGTAGGCAGAACATGCTATCTTTGTCATCTCCTCACGAGACTTTGGAAGAAGTTTGRTGTCTTGGTATTTTTTTTCAAAGTTCTTGGCCTGGTTCCATATGAGTTCAGGAATGGAGCCTCTGTTGGATCACTGGGCTTCTCCAAGAAAAGGGAGTTCCCTGTGAAGGAAAGGCTAAAGATCCTCCCTACAGAGTAGAAATCTTGTTCAGGGGCCTGTTTAAATCTTGAAGAAAGAAGAAATGAAGACCAACATGATGTTTCTATTTTACTTTTAATACAATTTTTTTGTTGTTTTTTATATTTGGGTACATCAGAGTTTATTTGTATRTCTGTTATCAGAATACACCTACTTTCCAGTAGCCCCTAGGACAAAATAACTCATGGAARTAGAAGAGAAAAGGGCTTTATCAAAACAGGACACTCATCTGCATATTTCTGCCTTGTGGGAAGAAGACCTGGAGRCAAATATGTTACGGTGGCAGAACCAGGCACATTCTTATTCTTCAGCAATGACCGTGATAATCCTGCAGATTAGTGTATCATGGTTAAAGAAACTGCTGTCTTTCAGTAATTTTCACAGAAATAATGTTTGTATAGATCAGAAGAACATTATTAATTAACAGGAAGTAGCATCTTAGAAGCTAAATTATGTAGTAGGAGCTGAAGAATAGTTAGCTAATGAAAGCAGTATGAAATAAATAAATCTCTACGTGATAGATAGGAGCCTACTTTACAAAAATATTTGTGATATTTTTTAGATTATTTCAGATCTAACTTTCATTTTGAAAATATATATTTTTATTGGGACAATAATTGTAATTTTGCATATGTAAACTTACTAACTCTTATACTTTTCTGATTCTGCTGGTATCCTGAAACACCAAGTCTATCCTTATCCCATTTTCTTTGTTAATCCTTTTTTAAGGTACTCATTCTAAACCTAATAATGGTCTTTAAAATTCAGCATTAAAAATTTCATTAATGATAACTTTTCTAGCTGGGAAGGGGAGACTGATGATTGTCAGGAACATCAGCAAGAAGAAAAGTGGAGATTGAATAAATGCAAGATGGGCAAATGGGAAAAGAAAAAAAACAGAGTTAAGAGCATAAATATGGTAATTGTAAAGATGAATGCATTTTTACTTTGATATTAGACCTAACAAGCAGGTAGTGGAAAATTATTCAAAATATAGTTATTTTATTACAGATCATTTTCCCATCCATACCTTCATTCAAAACATATCACTCATGTGAATGGAAAAAAAGTTGATGGCAGGTTATGGGCAATTGATTGCATTCCTGTGCTTGTATGCCAGCATCAGCAGCCAGGAATTTGATGGCTGTGGCTGTAGAGTAAGTGTGATGCACCCCACTTGGTTTCACCACTCTTCTCCCCATCCGTGTTTAGCCTACGCTCCTGGCACCGTGACTGAATCCTCATTCTGTCCTTGTGCCTTCTCCATTTACTCCAGTGCGCTGACTGGTTCCAGTCCYTCTTCCAAAGCACTGACCTCTGTTCAGCTTCTCAGTGTTGCTGGCTGTCAGCTGAGTTGAGTAAACTTCTGCTAATGAAAACAGATAAAAAGTTACTGGAATTTGTTAAAGCTTTTGCATTAACTTAAATCATGCACTAAGAATGAATGTAGTAGTATTAAAAAGTGGAATCGGATTATAATGAAAGGAACCTGCAGGTTTTAGTTAGTAACTTGCATCCATCTCTGTATTTTGTTTAATAAAAGAAAGTGAATCCCCATTAACTGTAATGAAATAAAATTGAGCTCTCCCTGACTTAGATTCATGTAGTCAGTGAGCACTATTATTTGAAATCTCATTGGGCTCTATTTCTCTGGAAGGACAACAGAAATGTCGTTTATGCTGGAGGAACTCAGTTGGTAAGAAAATAGCAGGACTAGGTCTATTTTATCTGTAAAAAAGAGGTTGCCTATGCCTTGGATTCATGTGTTAACAGAAGTTAACTTGATGTTGCAATTTTTTTTTAAGAATCTGTTTTGAATCTGTATAATAAACATATATATATTATAGTTCAAATATATGATTATTTGTTTGAAGATGTTTTGTTTGTTTAATATCTTCACATGYCAGTATGTTAATATGATTACACTAAAAACACTATGGACAAGTTATATTCCAGCTGAAAGTTTGATTAATWTTTTTGGCAAAGAGGTAATTCACTTTGTTGTGTTTCAGCCTAATTAAAAAGTCCTTCTTATTTGGCTTTATTTTCCTTTTCTTTCTCTTTTTTTCCCTTTCTTTTCTAAATCCATTGGCTTTATTATGCCAGATCATTGCTAGCTTTACTTTCTACTGCATTTTATCATAATGCTCTTTGAGTATAAATAAACTCTGGTATGCTAAACCTAATAGCAATTAAACTGGATGTGTTTGTGTTTCATCACTGTGAACTTCGCAGAAATGTTTCCATGACAACCTCCATGCTAGTTAAGGCAACCAGAGGTGATCAACAGTTTATATATTTTTTTCTCTTGCAAGAATGGAATTTGTGTTGACAGTTCTGGCCTTTAATGGCACTTTTGTACTGTGTGAAAGTATTTGTTTACTAGATCATATGCTGTTAACTGTCAGGCCGAGATAGAGTGACTGCTTTTGATAAAAGGGCTGCATTACATCTCTGAGTCTGTGAAGCTCTTGTGCTTTAATTACTCACATCAGTACAAAAGTATCCATTTGCTTCACTACACTTAAAAATTAGACTTATTAGTTCCAAAGCATTAATGGTGAGATAATTTTTTCCTTTATATTTTTTGGAAAACAATAATCTAAAAGCTGCTTTGTTCTTTTAAATTTAAACTATTCCATTTACACTGATAAAAATCACATTCCATGGTATGGGATGAATTGTAAGTGCTGTAATTATTGGCACTGTGATTTCTGGGCCATGTTTTCACATGTAGCTGATGTAGGTTGTTATACTGGTGGCTGTAATTCACTAGTTATATACTCTGTTAAGAAAAATATCATTTAAGTTGAGGTATTTTGTCTCTCCCAAGTTTTAGAAAATGCAGGTGTACCTAAGGTGAGCCTAAGAAATAACCTCTGAGTATAACAGTAGTGGTACTGGTAGACTGTTATGTATGGTGCATCTATCAGATAGTTCAAAATCTTTCAGAAGGAAACTTTTTTTTTTTTGTGAGATACTTCTCTTCATAGGGTCTAGGTAGATCATCTGGAAATGAATGGATAAGTTATGATCTAATCTGAAAATCAGTTAATAACTGCTACTACGGCCGGTGCATTCACTACCAGCCAGAGATGTCAAGGCATTACCTGTACTGAGTTAAACAACTTGCTTTTGTTTTGTGACTGTTTATTGCCAGGCTGATGGAGAAGTGTCTTTTTGAATCTAGTGAGTGTATGTAGCACAGGATCATTTGGTTYTGATTAGCAGAAAAATGTGAGTATTTGGAAGGTACCACAGTAATCTTCTAAAAGCCTGTTTCAAAACAAAGGCTGAAAATTTTGTTATGGTGAAGACCTTAGTTTGGGGAAGCATAACATTTAATAATACATGTGTATATTCAAGTATGAAATGGGGTACTTTTTGCAGGTCTTGCATATAAAGATATAATTTATATTCAGGAATCCAGTATTTTGGGTATTAGTCTGTTTTGCTTGAAGAATGTTTATTGTCCCAAATAGGGATACCATCACTTTTTTAAGCAATAGAGTTACTCTTCAGTGATCTGTTAAAACTAAGACGAGTTGAAATTGTTGAAGCTATTTTGTGTGCCTTTGTATGTGGAGGATGACATTGCTTTTCCACTCTGTGTGTGTGTCTGTTAACTCAGAAGTTGCTTACATGGTTGTGAGAGCTGGTGAAACCAGGGAGGGGGATGGAAATGCTGAAGTTATACACCTGAATTCCCCAAGCTTTAAACTGTATACAGACGASTTGTCTCTACACTAGCAGTGTCAGATGCTGCCTTTACCACTATAACTTCACATCATCTTAGRGGGTTCATTGTGTCTTCCTTGGTGTGGGAAAGTTGGGATATTAAGGAGAAACCTCTCGGAGAAGTAAGGGGTAAACAAAGCTACCTCCATGTGCACTCTTTCAAAGAGCGCTGACCTGTTAAAGCTGGAGGCCATAACATTCCCTGAGTGCACAGGTATATGCATAATCCAAAAATCCTGTTTATAGTATCCTTGCAGGTAAAATTKGTGTGGTTTACTAGAATGAGTGTATTATAGTACTGAGAAATAGTCTTTATATTCTCGGTGTTCACTTGGCTGTGAAAGATTGTATAGTATGTAAGCATATGATACAAATAAACACTGTGCACTTGTTTTCCCAAGTTAGTTTGCAAACAGTAGTTTGTGATCATGTTTGAAATGATAATGTGTGATTGGTAATTGTTGGGGGTTTTGTAACTATGATGTAGACACTGCCTAAATCTGAACAGTAACTCTGGTAACTTGACATGAGTACTACATACAACACCTGTGGACAACCTATTCCATCGTTCAGACATCATAACAGTAAAGATGTATTATTATTTGTCTCAAGAATGTATTTCTAAGACATTGGTAGATAGGCATGTTTCATTGATATATAATTTTTCCCCAGAATTTTAAAAATGTTTTCTAATATTATAATCTTGAAATTATTTTAAGTATTTCCTTTCCCTCCTCCAGAGTACCATACATCTGGAATGGAGGCTCACCTATTGTYTCAACATTAAAAGGGCTTTTGCTTCTGTACGAATGTTGTCACTCTCTTTAGATGGTTTCCAAGACTTTTTGTCCCCGTAGCTGTCAAATACAAAGCTGTAGCTATCTCCATGCAGAGTCCTAAAGCTGCAGATTGAGCCAGTACCRTGTTGTAGCCACAAAGTGAATTATTGTTTAAGTACAAGGTACATCAGCGGCTCACTGTCAAATATCTGTATCAATGCCATTTATTCAGGGATTGCTTGGAATCCTTTCAAATTCACTAAACTTCACATCATTGGAAAGACATCCAAAGGCAATGTCTGCCTTGTTTCCTTATGTAACAATGTTGGAATCTTGCTTGGGAGAAGGACTCATCACACCTACCCCAGACCAAATGGATCTATGCTACTGCTAGGCATCACTGATGGTGTGAATAATGTGGTTGTGATTTATTACCCAAAGACATGTTTRTTACTTGTGGTTTATTACTCAAAAGATGAAAAGCTGACTTTGACAGACTTTTTGTATAYCTATTCCATATATTTGTTAGTTTGGCATGTTTCTTTTTTCCTCAGTCCTTCAAAATATACATCTTAAGATTTTAAAAAACTACAGTGTATTAAACATACTTGGCTGTTTGAGTTGTGTGAGGAATCATCTAAGCACATTCCCCACARAAGTTATGATAGTAAAAGCTCTTACTGGAGTGTGTCTACTAATAAGGCAAATAATATGTTTTGTGAATGACCCCAGAAATCTTTTTGTAAGAGTGTTGCAACAGTTGGTCAACTTTAGCAACTGTCATTGTGTTTCTGTATTATAGGCACGTGTCAGTGAAAATACAAAATAAACTTCTTAAAAGTAGTCCAAGATAATATCTGTTTTGACCTGTATTGAACACTTCAGAAGGTTGATCTGTAATCCTTACATGATGGTACCTTTTTAGGAGATTTACATCCCCACTACATGGTTTGTTTTTTTGTGCAGATGCAATTATAAGGCACTTTACAGTTCTCTTTACCTCTTTGACCTAGACTTTACTTACTTTCCTCTTAGATTTTTACCTTGCTCATTATTCATTCAATATCAAAATTAATTCTGTTACCAGAATTAATGCTTTTAAAGTTAGACCATTTTAGAAAACATGTCATCTGCATACAAACATTATTTCACAAACGTTTTAAACTCAATAATTCCAGGTATTTCATAGATGCCAACCATTGCTGATTAGTTAAAAATTCTTCTATAGGTACTGTAATGCTCAAACTCATACTGTTTAAGTAATTTTGGAATTTATSCAGCAATGTGAGCTTGTTCTTAAGAGGAACTTATGTGCAGTTGTACACATAATAGTATTTGACTGATTAAATCCTTCCCCACATTGTAGTGCGAGGAGRTGTACACACACAATTATTTTAGAAATGTATCAGTGAGTAAATGATAAATACAAATTTGTTTAGTTTATAAGCCTGTTTGTTCATCTTCTTAATGTGGTGGCTGTGGTCATTCTATCAGTGATGTTAAATACTTGCTTCCTGAATTGAGTAATAGATTTTTGACCCCTTGAAAATCCTGAGTAATTTTGTCTGATCTTACAGTTGAGCCTGCTRTAAGCAGGACTGGACTAGAGAACTCCTAAGGTCCCAGCTAGCTTCGGCTATTCTGTGATTCTGTGATTGACTGAGTGTTGTCTGAAGCTACTTGACTTGCATTTGAGAACTTGAACCATTTTTTTGAGGCAGATAATATAAGTACTTTCCTAATGTTCCTGTTAGATATGTATGTTCCTGTAAYCTACTAGCAAACGGTCTCCATCTTTTCTGAATGGTGATTTCATATTCTTTTCTTTTTTTAACATCCTGGATTGTGATTATCTTTCGCTGTGTTTCATTTTATTTCTCTAAAGCAAAGTGTGTGGCATGAGTGAGATGCTGTCATTTTTTCTTGTGATATTTTTATGATTCTCATTGAGGAACTTGGTAATTCACTCAGTGGTGTAAATGACCTAATTGTAYGGGAAGCATGTGAGCTTAGTGAAGTCACTTCTCTATTGGTTTCTTTATTTCATTGCAGGGGAGAAAGAAGTAACAGTGCAAAAGAGTGCATGGGTGGTCTTGTAGCTGATATATCTTATGAATAATTTTCCTGGGTTTGTGGGACTCCATATGCTGATATTAATAATTTTGTTTAACATGAGATTATGATGCATCTTTTTAAAGGGGCAAATGAAGTCTGTAAAGTCAAGAAGGACCATTGTGATCTTCAATATAACTATTTTTAGAAGTTTTTGAATTAATTTCTATTTGAAGTACAGCATAGCTTTTGGGGGAAAATAAATCAACATTGTTTTAAAATATTTGTGGTGATGGAGAGCCCATGACAATCCTTAGGAACTTCCTCCACTTGGTAATCTAAACTCTAAAAATTGTTTCTGGTCTAAACTTTCCTGACTTCAAATCCCTCATTAAAACTCTCCCTTGCTGTGTTGCCTGTAGAACACATGACAATGGATGTGCTGTGGATAGGAGGGCTCCTGCCTTTCCTGCTGACCCATATTGTTTCCTTGTTTCCTCCTGCTCTCCCCCTGAATCCACCTGTTTTGTCTTCTGTCATGTGTTTGGGTTTTCAACTTTCCCAGGCAGGGATTACCTACATGTTGTGT
Source organism: Malurus melanocephalus (assembly GCF_030028575.1). Taxonomy (NCBI): domain Eukaryota; kingdom Metazoa; phylum Chordata; class Aves; order Passeriformes; family Maluridae; genus Malurus; species Malurus melanocephalus. Next base: position 2,336,109 of record NW_026623259.1, on the reverse strand, counting down.
TTATACGGCATGGAATAGAGCAGGGTCTTAGTCCCTGGCAGGTGATCTTTGCCAATGAGCGTGTCATGAGGGCATAAAGGATTAAAAGAGGTTTGAGCTATTGTTGTCCTACTTTAACAGCTTTTAAGCCTGTCAAGAACTACTGTAATCTTCGGGTATGACTTCCTTTGTGGCGAGGACTTCCTCCATTTCTRCTTTAAGGCCAATAAAGACTCGAGTAAATCATACCTCTCAGAGAAACGGCTGATCTCAATGGAGGCGGAGGTAAAGGGAGGGAAAATTTCCAGTGATAGAAAATCCCTTGCAGCCCTCTGCAGTCTGTTGTAGTGGTTAGCAATTCAGTGTTTGCTCTTCCAAATGTATCTTGCTTCAGATTTGCAAGATGTTGTTACACCTTCCTCATAGATGGAGAGGGAGGAATAAAAAAGTGATGTTAGGGTTCTGCCCTGAGTGTGGGTACTGAAGGGCTGTGGTTATCTCTCCTATAATCTTCTGTTTTGTAAACAGATCCACTTTTTCCGGTCCTGTCCTGTTTATCAGTCATTTAATGATACTTAAAGTGTCACCTGTGAATCCTTCCTATTTGAGCAGTGTCCCGTTTGAGTWGTGACTATCAGACTGTGTTTCATTAGGAGTGTCCCCAGTGTCAGATGCTCAGGTAGCATTGCTTCTCAGTTAGATTTCCGTAATTATACAGAGATTACATTAGTTCCTTGTCCATGCTAGTTCATATTCATGCTGATTAACCACTGTAATTCTTTCACAGTTACTGTTTCTCAGGAAGGTATTCACCATCCTGTGAAACATTGTATGTTGCTACATAAAGCATATRTACACATTCTTGTTTTCCTAGTTTAAAATTGATGTTGTCTTCTCTCCATGAGCCTTCCATGCCAAGAAATATGATACAACCTGAAAGTTTCGCAAAGGCTTTATTGTAAGCTGACATCTTGAGCTAATCTCATGTAGCTCAAGATTTCCCAGCATTGCTGATAYTCACTTGGGAAGGTTCTCTCCTCTTTGAGTCTTCATTCTCAAATACACTTATTGTCCTGAAGGTAAGGTAGCTGATGGTAGACCTGAGATGAGCTCAGTTTGTTAGAACATGGTGCTAATAATGCTGAGGTTTGTGGGTTGAGTTGCAGTATGGGCCATTCACATAATGTTGGGCTTGATCCTTGTGGGTTCCTTCCAACTKGGAAGATTGTGTTTCTGTTTTTAGTAATTTCCAACATAACATCATGCTTTCTTTACCCACCATAACTTGTATTTGTTGATATGGACTTCTTTCCATTATCATCTTCACATAGAAATCTCTTCCTTCCCTCAATATAAATCCTGTTCTCTGCTTAACTTGTCTTTTGTGATGTAGAAAAAAGGATTSTTGTATACTCTCTGAGCAGCGGGTAAGGAACAGGATTATGGGCTAGTACAAGAAATCTGAGATGGGTGTCCACCAGAAGAGATGGGAGTGAGAGGAAGCAGGACAAGGGGAGTCTTAATTTCCCTCAAAGCTGCTTCTGAAACCAATCCCGGCTGGACTCAGCGCCCAGAGAAGTAGAAAGCCTTGTCCTGTGCAGTAAAAAGAGAGAAGGTCCCAAACGGTTGGGCAGTCCCAAGATCACTGACCTCTGGGTCTGGTTCTCTTGGGAAAGATCTCCTGAACATTATGGTGCTGTGTTGGAAAGAAATTAAAGGGAACTAAAACTAGGCTTGATTGTCAGACATGTGCTGTGGCAMATTTAAAAAGCACAGAGAACCCAGAACAGGAGAAAATACAGAAAGGAAAGCAGTGTTCCCYGCAATGGAACAAGTTTAATGAGAAGCTTTCTTGTTTAACACTGTGGTTTTTCTTTCTGTAAATAATTGTATCAATAAAAGAATATAACAAAGGTCTCTCTACCTTTCCTTGTTCTTTTAGCTGCATCTCTGTTCCTGCCCACAACTGATACAAACTTAAGTAGAACCTATTCTTCATCCTATACAAAAATTTCGTATTTATTTGGGAAAAAACAATCAGTAAAGCATTTTGCAGCAGTAATTCTCTCTATTTTCTGGTATTTATTGTTAATTAATTTCAAAAACTAGAGCTCTGGAATAAATGAAGAAATTAAAATCTCTTATTTTGTTTTGCCTGCTTTCTTTCAATTTTTTTGTAAGCCTRTGCTCCTAGCACATAGTCTCCCAGAATACTGTAAGATGCTCTGGAAAGAAAACTGCTAGCTCGACATGCCAKTACTGGATTTAGAACTCTTTAGAGAACTAAGACCTCTACTAATGCTGATGTCTTGTTTCTTTATCAGCAGAGTGCAATGAAGCCCCYCTATGCTGGGCAGTCTGCAGGGGGACCTGTTGCAGTGCTAAACTCTTTCAGCAGAAATACCTGTCTCGTATTTTCTGTGCTGGCTGCTAAAATGGGATTTCTAAACTCTTGTCCCGCTTACAGGTCATGGATTGCAGGTATCAATTTAACACAATGTCCAGTGTTACTATTATAAAACTTCTGGTCTGTTAAAAATTGTATGGTAGAGAGATGCAGAGAATGACATGAATACTAAGTAAGATCTAAGAACTCACGGTATTGCTTCTTTTCAATTAATAACTGCATCATACACCGTGTCTAATTCAAGGGAAGTTGTTGCAAAACTTCTGGAAAGCTTTAATGGAGTGCTTCAGATCTTGTTTATCAGATCCTGGTTAAAAAGCATATCATTTGAACATAAATGGTGGCATGTTATCGTTTTCTCCTGAAAGATTTACTGAACTGCTCAGGAGAGCTGACAGAAATGGCGGGTGGCAAAAGGACATGCTTAGTTGCCTAACGTGATGGTCTTGTCATGCTATGATATATTGGTCTGAAAACTCGTCAGTGTCTCACACATATGGTAGGAAGGAAGCTTTAGCATGTCAAATTAAGAAAAAAAATTAGCCTATAATAACAGTGTTGCAGATGATTTGCAGGGAGTTTTTTTAATCAGGGATATTTCATATCCTCCTTTACACCTAATTCGTCTTGCTTTCTAGGAATGCGTAATTAATATTGTACTTATGCTAATTTGGAACAATGATGATTGCAGCTCACTGAAATTATGTGTTCTACTTAGTTGAACATGACCAACATTACTTAGAATTTGCTCAATACTGCATATGGTACATTCTATCAATATAACTTTCTGTTTTAAACAGTTTTAGACACAATCTGATAATTCCATATTTCTGTTTTTCTATATCTRTGGCACTGAATTTTAACATGAGGTTAAGATTTGCTTCATCCATGGTTCAAAGAGTCCATAAGGTAAACCTAACAATCCTCTTTGGTAGGTGCTGGTTTCTGACATATAACAATGCTACAAAAAAACAAGTGGACTGCTTGTTTCCAAAGCTTTTTATTACTTCTGTATCTCCAGTATTCACAAATACCATCTGTCTCTGTGTATTATTGGATTTCAGATGGGGTAAAAGCGGTTCATACATTGATGTTGGCAGCAGCCACTCCAGCAGTTGCACTTGAGTGCTGGAAAGCCAAGGACATGTCTCTGAAATGGCTTGTAACCAAGGTGGCTGTCTTCTCAAGTGGCAGCAGCAGGCACTGCAGCAGGAAAAGGCACCTGGGATGTTGTTGATGGCACAGTCTGAGGCTTTGGGAGGAGCTGGCAGCACGGGCTGCATGGGGCTGGTTGTGGTCACCTCTGCTGAAGGGGYTGCTGCTGCCTTCCTGCATCTCTGTCCTCTTTGTGCGCACTGAGCTCTGAGCAGGGAGAGGAGGCAGGGAAGGGGAGTTGTACTTTCCTGGGCAAAATGATATGTAGCTGTTCTTCAGGGACTTCTGCTCCTCTTTGGCCTGAAGGAGGGCTGAAACAAAGACAGACGATCTCTAGGCTGAATGCAGAATCATTTTATTGTACAGGCTGCAATGTTAAACAATGTTTTAAAGGCTGGATTTCTTGCTTGGGAGAAAAAACCCTGTATTTAGGGTGTGTAGGAATACTGTCTTGTATTTAGAAATGTAAAATAATGATTTTGATCCTCTAATAAATCTTGGTTACTGTCTGAGAAATAAAATGACGAAGTCCTTTAAAGAAAACTTTAKTGAAGTGTCTCTCCCAAAATTATGAAGTTGTATGCTGATGAAGGTATTAAATMATTTTGAATGGTTTGAATTTCAATATGCTGCATATACATTTTGATGATGAAACRCAAAAAAAAATCATCATCTCAAAAATGTTCTTACTAACAAGCATTGACCTTATGTGCTGGGAAAACATATATTGAATTATTAACAAGAAAAAATCTGCAAGTAATTCCACTTATTTTCATTTTGAGTAATCTTACTTTTTCAGCCTCTAGTAGCTTAAAGAAGCCTGTTTTTTTTTTATTTAAGAGAAGGTTTTACAAGATAAGCTAACAGTGTTGCAGATTAAACAGGTAGGAGATGTCTTTTCTCTTACTGTTATATGTTTTCAGTGTGGGCATGGAGATGGGAACCCTGAGCTTTCAGATACGTGAATTTTTAATACCCAGACAATAAGATACTGCTCAAAAACATTCCCAAAGTCATAAGAATCTTCAAATACTAATTTTTGGTATCCATGAGAGTAACTTGTATTTAAAAGTAATACAGAAGTAATCGGGCCTCTTGTAATGACCTATTTATGTGTCTCATTTAGCTATATCTTTACTACTGTGGTTGACTTGAGGGACTTATCTTTAACTAGCACTATTTCCTAACATAATAACATCAATAGAAGTGAGGCAACATGAATCTTTCTTGAACRGAATGGAGATTGACATCGTTAAGAGTATGCTGCTCTTCAGGTTTCAATTTTGACTTTTTAAAAATAACATAGTGTCCTAAAACTTTGGTGGATTTGTTTTTCAGAGAGGAAATTTTGGAATTTTGTTTTTATCTCTGGCTTTTAATTCAGTAATTTACTTCAAAGTTTTCTAGTGTTTTAATTTTAAACATGAAAGACTTACGATTTCATGTGAGAGCTTCCTCTTAGGCCTCATCATCAAACACAAATTAAGTAGTTGAATTTTAAAAAGAAAAGCAGTGGAGAGAAATGTTTATGTGAAAAATGGAAATGTAGGGAAAAATAAAGTAATATAATGTAATAAACTGTAAAATTAAAGCCTTGTCCTTGTATGAGCTGAAGTTCAGTTAATGTCTGAAATGAAAATTTTGATTAAAATACTTTGCTACTGKTATTAGATATATTCTCTGTTGTGGCATTTCGCAGCATCACAGGATCATTTAGGTTGTCCAAGGGGCATTTCACAATGTCCTTTACTTCTGTTCATGTGGTAAGTGTATTTATACATTACCTCGTTATTTGAGAAGTCCCTTTCAAATTTGTATATATATCTCCTTTATAAAGGCTTGTGCTTCAWTTATCACTGTGCCAGTTTGTATTGATCTGGTCGATACAGAAKTCTCTTCAGGAACAGTTTGCATTATTGAGGCAAAAAAAACTGCTAATGTTGTAACAATGGTATTTTTTCAGCCTTTCTTTTCAGTAAGAAACGATCCTACTATTTGCCCCCAATATAATTATTTTAACCCTCGAATGTGTGTAAGATAATCACAACTTGACAGTGCTGTACAATTGTTGATCATACCAGGTTCACCTCTCTTACTCCTGCATCAGGGACCAAMGTGGCATCAAGAACCTACTTAACTGGTCATAAACTATTTTAGGTTTCGCCTTAATAAAGAAGTAGACACATGATAAAGCCTGATGCATGAACATTGTGCATGAGTGGCCACTTTGGGGTAATTTTAGAGCCAGACATTCTGCCCCAGCCTCCTCTCCTTCTGCCACCAGGAGGACTTGGCAAGCAACAGCAGGCTTCAGGGGGCAGACTTGGTCTGCATCCCTCTGAACTCATCCCTGGAAGCAGTTGCTGTATTCAGGAGAGTGGAAGCAAGTCTGTTCAATTGCATCACTGGAGTTTCATCTTGTAAATGAGACTTTTGATGTCACCTCTTTCAGATTTCCTCCTTTCTGTGTGTAAAGACTCTAATGGGGTCAAAGGCACAGGCGGTTGACAGAACATTCTTACTGGTCTCTGTAAATTTTCTGGGCAATCTTCCTTGTCGGTTCCTATGATGCTAAATTCATCTTGGCTCCAGACATCTTTCGGTGTCCTCCTATTAGGTATTTCCTCTTTCTTCAATTGTTGGACAAGTGACAGTTTCATCACAGGTACCTTACAGCCACTTGCAGGACACCCCAGTAGAGTGCATTATACAGATGTTGTTTCTTGACAAAAGCAGGAGTGTTTTGGCACTCCTGTCCGAAATTCAATATGGCTTTAGATAGCATTTGTATGGTATTCAGTATGTGGTCTAACTTTTTAGTATTGTATGTGCATATTGTCATATAAATCTGACCTCTTGTCAATAATTTATTTTCTTCTCAAATGATAACTGTGTTCATTTCAGGGTTCTTCCATATGTCTTGTCTGTCACTCTTGAAGTTTTCATCATGGTTCTGGTAGTCATTGCTGTTAACTTGTGTCCCTGTGGGCCTTTTTTCATTTACTTTTACAATTGTTTCTTTGATAAGGGGTGCCACAAAGGTGCAAAACCTGAATCTCTCCRAATGTCTCAGTCTCTTTCCAAGCATCTGGGTCCCAAGGTGAACACTTGAAACAAAAATTATATTACTGCAAATCCTTGGGCTCACTGGAGAAACTATTAACTCTCAATTTGTGAGAGCTCTTTTGTCTGTGAACAGATTCTAGTCTGTGCTTTCTTTTTCTGACAATACACTTCCCAGCTAACCTCTGTGATGCCTTGTGCCACACATCACCTAACACTGAATATGTCTCCCCTCTGTGAGCTCTCCCGCTCTATATCCTTTCAGCTGGCTGGCTATTGTTTCTCAGACTAGGGAAAACTTTTGCTATGGTGGCAGTATGAGGCCACAGGACAATGCTCCTCCAGCTCCTTGCCCAGTCAGACAGTGACGCCTGACAGATCAGTCTTTTGACTTTTGCCACTTTCCCAAAATACTCCACTGTCACTGTGTGGGTGCTGAAGACTTCTGAGAGCTTTGTGAGTGTTTTATGAGCACAAGTGAGAACATTACTCTTTAGTTCAGTTAGACCAGTCCCTATAAATTCCGGAGAGGGATGTTTGACATTTAATGTGTTTGTTTGTTACCTGTTTCAGTGTGCTCTCCCTCAGCTCTGTAAAAGCCCATCTGTCACACGACTGCTCATGCTCATCAGGAGWAAGCCTCCATTTTCTGCCCATTTCCAGGTTCGTCAAAAGCTTTATTAGGCTTGTTGAGATATTTGTCTAGTAGCTGGTTTGACTTAAGTTTAGCAATGCACAGCTACATGGGACTGCCATGTAACCTCCTAACTGCCCGTGTGTGGCTTCAGCTTTCCATGAAAGTGCAAGAAGTCTGGGATAAGTGAAGGTCTTTATTTTCCATACACATTTTTTAAGTCCAGGTRTGTGTAGAGGGAAACTTTACAGTTGCGGCCACATTTTATCTTAATCTCTGCTTTTCTCCTAAGCTTCAGATGTGCAAGTTTCCTTGTTCAGACACTTGACCTCAGGGCAGCACAGGTGAGTACCAGGTTTTTGTATGAACAGATTCAGCTCTTGTGCCTGTGTCTTGGCCCTTTTGGTTTATTAGCATGGGCACGTGCTAATAAACACTCCACACTATTGCTGAAACATTTCARTGTTTCTGTATGTTTGCTGCCCTTTTAGTGCATGGAGATTGATCAAGATTTACAATGAATGGCCAAAGCGAGATCTTTTAACTTGATGATCCTCAAGTCCTGTGTGCATTTTTGGGAGCCACAGTATAAGTTAGATGTAAAGCTATTAGAGAGCATCCAAAGGAGGGCCTTGAGGGGAAGCTGTAAGAGGAGCAACTGAGACCACTTGKCTTGTTCAGCCTGGAGGAGACTCATTGCAGTCTACAACTTACAAGTGTAAGAGGAGGAGCAGACACTGATCTCTTCTTTGTGGTTACCAATGATATGAGCAGAGGGAATGGCTTGAAGTTGTGTCTGGAAGGTTGAGGTTGCACATCAGGAAAAGGTTTTTAWGCAGTTTTTGKTTTTTTTTTTTAAGTGGTTGGACGCTGGAACAGCTCCCCAGGGAAGTGATAACAGCACCAAGCCTGACAGAGCTCAAGCAGCAATTGGACAATGCTCTCAGACATACAGGGTGATTCTTGGGATTGCCCTGTGCAGGACCAGAAGTTGGATTCAGTGATCCTAATGGGTCCCTTCCAATCCATCATATTCTGTTATTCTGTATTCACATCTTAGTCAGGCATTTTGTGGTGTCTGAGACACCGAAGGCATTGCAGTTTGCCTGGAGATCTCTCAGGTCATCTGTTAATTAATTTATAGCAGAAGCTTTATGGCTTGGAGACATTCACACTGTGAGTGTACATGTGGATTGTCATTCAACTGAAAATGTATAGTTTATATATTTTGTTTTTAATACAATAATTACCATATTCAGCATCTGTTTTTGCCCGACTTTTCCATCTGCTTCTGGGTTTTTTTTAAGTTCTGTATTTCTCTGTGGTTCAGAGGGAATTAAATTGTCTCCTGGAAAGCCCTTCTTGGTGTTCTCACTCACTTCATGAACAAAGATGCTACTGGCCCTGCAAAGGAGAAAATTCTTTTACTCTCAAGTTATAAAGCATTTCTGAGAGTGTGAAAGTACCTGTGGATTGCACATCATGAAAAATTCCAGTGGCTAATAAGTAAAGTTTAGCATTCACTTGTGAAAAACTGAAGGCTAGAAACAGCATAAGCTGTGCTTGTGGAGCACAGCACTGCAGCTCAGGAAGGTGCAGGGTACAGTATGTACCAGCACAATTTCAGCCCAGGGTGTCCTTTGATAATTAACAGAGTGCTGTCATTTCTTGTGGAATCTCTCTGTGTGTCAGCATCAGCACCAAAGAGAAAAAAGAAAATGTAYATAGTCCCTGATGAATACTGCTCTCCCCTGTGAAAACAGGATGGCAGCAGTAAAGAGCATGTGGCAGAATCTCAGTCCTCTCCTTTCCTACATAGGACTGTGCATTTGCATTGAGCCCAAAGACAATAGCTACTCTTCTTTTTTTTTTTTTTTTGGTGACTGAAAATAACATCACCAGACTATTTCAGCCAGTTTACAGAATGCTAATATCGCATGAATGGAGAAAGGAGACTTCTGGAGTCCTCCAACAGGAAATACTCTGTTTCTTAAGAGACGTAATTAGTAACAGCTATCTCTGGACCTCATGATTTCTTTTTCTCAAATCAGTTTGTCCTCTGCTGCCTTCTGTTCAGCTGCTGAGTTTGATCTGCTATTTAGAGATGGTATTTSCTGCCTCTTGTGGGGTTTTTGTCATTGCCACTCTTTTCAGCTCAATTGTTTCTTGTGTCAGCATAGGCCATTGCCAGATTTGCTCTGAATGTTCTCAAGGAACAAAACACCCATGACTTTAGATGTCATTTATTCTTCTAGAGGGCTTGGTCATTAATGTTAGGTACAACCTTGGTACACTTGTAATGGGAAATTGGTCATCTGCTAATCATATTTCAAATTTTATGCTGATTTTTTTTGGTATATTATACATTCTGTTTGGTCAGTTGTAAACTATATGCAGTTTTGTATGAGGGACTGGCAGAAAATAAATAAATAGATTAGATGTTATTGTTGAAAATTGAAATATGGGAACTTTAAATAGGCAGGCATAGACAAGATGGTTCCACTTTGTAGCCTGATCACATAGCATACAGTTAAAATATTATGTGCTTAATGGAGTATATAGTTACTCTATTTCATTAAACATTTYTTATTTTTTTTCTATCCAGTGGAAAAAGTCTTAGCCTAGATTTTAAAATGCCTATTAAATTATCTTAAGCAAGACTAGTTAACAAATCACAGTAACCCAAGTGTAACTTGCTAGACACTGTAAAGTCATTGATGGCCACAAGAATTATTTTTAGGTAAYATAAAACCCGCATTGCAAAGGCAAGGAATCTATTAACTGCTCTTTCGGTAGCTRTATATGGTGTTTTTCAGGTGTATCTGCCTCTGTCTTAGTAATTTGTTCCCTGTAAGAGGCTCTTTCTGTCCTGTTGTCCCTGGGCAATCCTTGTATTGCCTCCATTCACTGTTTTCTAAGTGTGTCCATTTCACTCCCATCAGGCTTGCCCTCAACACTGAATGTGCTTAGTATTAAAATAGGTTTATTCACATGGAATTAAAACCATGCTTTAGGTGGAAACAAAATGTGGTGGAAAAAGAGAAAACAGAATTCTAGTTTAAACTTGAGTATTTGCGTGCTTCTCTAGCTTTCTYATCCCTCGTACTTAAATTTCTGAAGCAGTGCTTCAGGTGGGAATTCCATGTTCCTAGCAGGTTGTTTTTCAGATATTGCCTTCCCATCCAGGGCACTGGGGCTTCATGAATGTGAGCAGCTCTGGGAAATGCCATCAAAGTTCCTGCTTTCTTTTATCCCTTGGTACTGGCAATGAAATGGACACCTATGGAGAGGGAGATGGTGAGATGGGACTGTTCCTCTGACAAGGAGTGCTTATTACCTTYTCCACCTCTCCTGTGTTTTTATGTTAGCATCTTCCTTCTGTGTCAAGGTCTTTAACATTCATTCACTCATAAGGAATTTCTAGTTGTTACAATACTCTTGAGACTGACAAATTTGTGTAACATTCCTAAAACTCAGTATAGAATACAAATCAAGCCCTGTTAAAATTCTTAACTATGCAGCCATGGTTTTTGGTTTGATGCCAGCTCTGTAGTCATCCTGTACTGTAAATCCAGRTATCGGATGCGTTAGCACTGAGGATGGCCCTTGCAGCTTGATGTGGACTTGCAAAACCTTTGCTTTATTTCCAGGTCGTGCTTGTCTTTCTTCTTCATTCCTTATGTCTTGTTACAAAGTYAGGTTCTTTTTTCTATGAAAAATCACCACTGTCATCTCTGTCTCGGTCTCAGTTATTTAAAGAATGTTACAAGTGTCACCTWTCAGAATCAGAACAGGATGGCAAAATTAATTCAGTCATTTCAAACAGTATTATCATACACTTTTAGGAACTAATGTAAAATTCAGAGGCATCAGAATGTACAAAGTGTTCATTATTTTTGATATTTTTAAAAACCTTGTCCATAGGTTGAAGATTTCAGATACATATTTTTGAACTGGATTCCATCTCTGATATGAAATACATAATTTCTTTTTTTAAGGCCTAAAGTTCTGTTTCAGTTACATGTAATGTATGAAAGCTGGTATAAAAATATTTGTAATAACATTTTGAGAACTGGCAATACTACAGTGAATCTCAGTAGCACAAATATTGTTGGTCTAAACTGAAAAGTTAGAAGCTTCTAAAAAAATCATTCTTACAAGAGAAATGGCACATTTTTAGATCTTATTGGCTTATAATGAAATCCCTTGTATCCACATAGACCTTCTTGACACACCTGTGAAATATTTTACAGAAGAAGATCTGAGTGCTGAGTACTGTGGACACCAAAAGGAGAAATTTTAAGATTCTGAGAGAGTACTCCCTTGGCATTAAATACTGTACCTTACTTTTTCSCGGGTGTTCTTGTTCTCTTGTCTCCTGCAGGTACCTATAAACTCCAGTGCCTTAATGCCATCTCAGTTTTCTATTTTTGTTGTAAATCTCTTTGTTCAATAGGAACCTGTAGTGTTCCTTCTTTCTGTTAAACATAATGATAAAGAATATGAACAGAAGGAAGGAAAGCAGGAGAGCTGTGACTTGTACCATGTGAAAGCTGCCCTTTTTTCTGAAGGAGATACAAAAGGCGGGGCAACGTTTGAAGGACTGGAACAAGGAAATGAGAAGAATCACCAGAGGGAGGATCTCAGAGATACTTCTGTAAATTTAAAATAATGAAATGAAAAATTACACAAGAGAAACCAGAGATTGAGATAAACTTTTGGTAAATACTGTCTCACTTCAGTGTAATCTAATTTCTGGGCATTAACTCCAGATYTAGATTTCTCTAAATCTTTTCAGCATACTAAGTTGATAAATACACTTTAATTTTTGTAGTTGTATTTGTGATGTTAGTTTCCTGCTGATTCATGCTGCTCTGAAACAGTCCAGCCAATAACCCAGTAAACATGGGAAGGAGCAGGCTGGGAAGGTGGGGTTTGTGAAGGACTGGGCTCAGAGGTGAACTTCAGCTGCAGTAGGGGTGCCCCTGGAGTCAGCTGCAGAGCCATCTTCCAGGCAGTTCTTGCAGTTCCAGGATTTCAGAGAGTAAACAAGTAAGATTGTCGTGTGTTAGGAGAGATCTTTGGTATTGTGGTAAAATTAAAGAATAATCTTGGACTCTTTCCTCTGGACAAAGTATCTCTCAAATTTTCATGTAAGTTTGTATGAAATCACTAATGTCATCATTTTGAAGTTTAAATTTCTCTAATGCCTTAATTTGCATGAAAATGTACTTATGCTCAGAACAATATCTTAAAGTTTTCTAGATGTTGTATATTGCAGTGAATCCACATCTTCCAAGTACGACAGGGAGTGCCTTTAATATTGAACTAACTCAGCTGCCAAGGGGAGAATACAGATGYTTCTGTAGAAGAACTGGATATTTGCTGTGGATAAAAAAAAAATGGCCCATTCTTTGCTATGAGTAGGGAGAATCAAAATGGACTGAGTAACAAGTTGGTTTTTCAACCAGGCAACATGCATCAGCAGCTGGATGTGTGTCTGGATCTGGACCTGCAGCCTCCTGCAGGTTCTTTGAGAATATGCTGTATGTAGTGTCTGTTGGAGAATCTTGTCTTATACTTGGCAGCATAGGCTTTTAGCTTGATAATAAATCATTCTCAAAAGCCACTCTTCCCTAAAGATGGATTGTTATGTTCAAGGATTGAGTTGGAAAGCCTGTGTAAAAAGTAATACGTTCTTAAAACCTTCACAAGTTTAGTTTCAAGCATTTAAAGCTTTTCAAATTGTTGACAAAATGCTTAGTCATCAATTATTTGGACATAGGTAGTATCCTGGAAACTCTGAATATCACCAGTGAAACCTGGTTCTACTACTTTCATGATTTTTTTATACCCATCTGTTCTCCCCTGACATCTTTGGCTTCCATGACTTAAGTGTCTACTTGTGAGTCTTGCTTGCAGTTTATCAGCAGAACCAAATGGTGCTTGGTTCTCCAAACACCTGCTGAAGTTCCATCTCTTTTCTGCTTAAGCTCCTGGACTTTCAGGAAGTGCAAGACCTTTCTTCCAAAACCTCATTAAAATTATTTAAGAGTTCCCTGTGTTGTGTGTTTTGGTTTGCAGTAGCCTTTGCTCGCACTCCTGACAAAGTAGTTTTGTGTCTCCCCCTGTGKTTTTTTTGCAGTTTKCTTTAATACAGCCTGAAAATGAGCATAAGAACAGAGTACATACAACTGTAAATAAATCTATTTGGTAAATTCTGAAATGGTCATATGGGATGCATGATGGCTCAGTAAAATGCTCTTTTTTCCCTTTTATTGTTCTCTGTTTCCTYCCCACCTCTTCTGAGTACAAACAAACAACTGAAAAACCCATCTCTAATTTCTATTGTGTAAATTGGAAGGAAGCAGCATATAAATTTACATACTCTTTACTATGAGACAGATTGAGTAGCAATTTGACTGTAACACTCAAATTGTCTTAGCTAGGGATCATTGTGAGGGTGGGAAGAAATGTGGATCTGGGCTTGTTTGGCCAGGATTGCAGTAGGTGTTGGAGCTACTGGGTAACTCTGATGACATATACAGACAGTACACCCAAGTGTTTTCTGAGATGCAAATCCGAGCTAGGTCTTGGGAAGAAAAATAATTCCTGCACTTGAGAAAGTAAAGTGGTAAGGTATGGATGAACTAGAAGTCGGTTTAAGTACTGAACTGGAGAYAGTCAAGTTTTGGAGTGGAGTTGTAGTTTCACAGAGAGCTGATCTCTCCTTGCAATATACTGTTGCCAGTTTTTAGGAGAAGGGTTTTCCCCTGGTCCCCTGCCTTTCCTGCCATCCCCTTCCCTCTTCTCACTTACATGGGCTCATGTATGTGGGCTCGTGACCTCTCTTGGGCTTAATCTGGAGCTCAGCAGACCCTTCTCTGGGTCATCTTAACTCAGCAAAGTAGTGGAAAACAATTTTAGCAAAGACTGCATATGCTTTTTTGCCTTTTCTGTGAACTGAATTGGCTCACAGTGATCTGAGACTGCTTTAGACTTTATGAAATAAGCAGTGAGTGCTAGTGGCTGATGTGGAAAGGCAGAGAGAGAAAGTATTCCCTTTGTGGGAGTAGTGAGCTGTTGCTGTTAAACCACTATCCCATTTTAAGAAACCATCTTGTGACCACTGATTGGTCTTAAAGAATCACCTGCATCACTGTGAGCRGTGTCTCTGAGTAAGGTGTTCTTGCAAAATAGTTGGCAGTGTGAGGCTTGCCCAACTGGGAAATCTCTGAATTGAAAAACATACTAAGAACCAAGTTTGAGACATAAGCCAGAGATTGTGGCTGCTTATTCGGTCAGCATGGTATTCATGTAGATGCAGGCTGCAATGCATCTGAAAGAAGGAGCTTCTGTGTCATTTTACTTGGGTAGTGGATTTCATATTTTTTAGAAGTCTTCTTCCTTGAAGTATATAAATTGTTTTGTTTGGTTGTTGGTTTTTTTTTGTTCTTTTTTTTTTTTTTTGAGGTCCAACCACTTTAATAGTTAGTTCCAAACATATTTTTTGCTGGCATGAACATCATGGAAGTCATCAGTGTTTTTGACTCAGCATTTCCCTAATTTCCTGGAGATACCCCATGTAATCCTGGAGCACCTACCTCGTTACATGCATTATAATTGCATACTGTTCCTTTCTATATGCTAGAATTGCAAGCTTGTGTTGAGTTGATGAAGAGTTTTCAGAAGTCTGTATATGATGTGCATCACCATGGTGTCTAAGCAGCTATATTGGTGAGGCTGCTAAATTGTCAGAGTATTTGCTAAGTGTTGCTAAGTGTTTTAAGCATTTCCTTGACTATTATTCATAGACTATCAAAATAAAACTTTGTGYTTTCCACATTTAGGAAGGATTTATTTCTATCCGATGTAAACAAGTCACACACGTTTCTTATTTTGTATTTAAATGCCAAGGTATTTTTCTAAAAAGGAACAGCAGGAGTTTTGCTTTTTTTTAAAGTGAATTGCGTTGATCAAAATGGTCAATTCTGATGCTTTACTTTTTGTAGTCTGTTTATTTTTTTGTTACAAAATACCAAATTAAGTAGATGCTACAATCAGTAAAAGACTGCAGTTTTGATAGGAGAAAATCAAATAGCTTCAAAGCTCAGCTTTTCTTTTCATAGCTGTGATAGCATGGAATTGTTACA
Source organism: Malurus melanocephalus (assembly GCF_030028575.1). Lineage (NCBI taxonomy): Eukaryota > Metazoa > Chordata > Aves > Passeriformes > Maluridae > Malurus > Malurus melanocephalus. Next base: position 2,320,718 of record NW_026623259.1, on the reverse strand, counting down.
TTGTTATTGTGAGTGAAGTTCTAGTTTATTGTTTTACAATAAAAGATAAAATAGTAAAMTGTCTGCAATTCAAGAAGATCCTGATTAAAATTGGTTTATTACTTTAAAATCAAATCCCCAGATTTTAGAACCTCGATAACAGACTATGTTTATAAATAAAGCTTCCCAGAAGAGCAGAATTAAAGATCTGCTCATCATGCCAAGAATGGAGAATTTTGAAACACGAAGAAAGCCGGTGTTGTGGGGCATTGTAAAGTATATTGGGGTGCTGGGTAATGTTGCAACGAGCTGAAAATCTACTTGGAAAACTGTTGTTCAGTCTCAATGATGAAATACTGTTTACTAAACTTTCAATAGATACAAGAATTTGCAAGGGGGAAGCAGCATATCCTTACTTTGAAGCTTCTTTCTTGTAGGTGCCACTCAGTTGTAAATTTAACTGACCCTAGGAGTATTGGTCTTTGAAAGCAMATAAGAATAGGATTTATGGTTCTGAGTTAATAAAATATGCTGATGCCACAGTAAGCCCTATTTAGATAGACAGCAGTAATCTCTGTTGAGCAGTATGAAACCRTCTGTCTCTAAGCACTGGAAAGCTAATAGTTCACAGCAAGGTTGTACCACATCCAGAGATGAGAAAAATGTGTCTGAAGTCAAAAGACTTTTAGCTGCATGATTTTGTTTTCTCGTGTAATTGTATTCTTTCTCCTGTGCTGCTATTGTACATCTTGTCAAGTAAACAAGATACCCAAAGAGYGCAAAGGAAAAGGTGCTTTTTAAAGTTCATATGTTACCTTGATTTTGTAGGCTTTAGCACAAGGAACAAGATTCTTCTGAATCCCCAAGGTGAATCTGAAGTATGTGAAATGGGTGTTAAAGATGGGGCATGTTGTGCATTCATAAAGAAAACACATTCAGTTCAATAATGAGATACATTAAGAAAGCTAAGTTAATATGTTGCCACATTGTGTGTTTTGTACAGTATAAAAATGCTGTTTCCAAGTTTTTATCTTTCATGAAAGGAGTTGATAGAATTATGTTTGAAAAGATAACTTTGAATTTGTAATTTTTCTATTGTGTTTGAAATATTTGACATTTAAATACGTGGTTGTATTTACATATATTGCATTTTCATTACMGCTAATCCTCTTGAAACTTGGTTGGCAGATGCCTTAAGCAGTTCTGTAAAATTGGGACAGATACAGTATTCTGCAACCTTGGAATTTAATTGCAAATAAAGAACATTTTGTAATTGTATTTTTCCACTTTTTAAGATCCCACTTCWAAATTTTCCAAGAGAACTGTTGTTGGTAAACAAAAAGGAAATAGACTTTTGTGGAGTGATTATATCTGAAAATGTACTAGTGTCACCTTATTTTATTACAAAGCACTAGACAATGTTTTATGTGTTACAAACATAAAGATTACGCTGTGAGCTACTTAATATTAAGTAAATAAGTCTGGGAAAAAAAAAGCATTCTGTGTACATCTTAAGATATGCATGTTTTTACAAAAGGCAACAATTTTCAATATTAAGATTGCTTTATAATTTGAAAGGRACAGTAGAATAAGAAATAATTTCTTTGACAAGTGATATGTTTGTTGTAGTCCACAAAWACATGATGTCCATATGTGCTGGGATTTTGATTTTTGTTTTGGGGCTTTAAAAACAAATGTCCTCAGCCTCTTATCAACCACATTTCCTAGCTTTGAATTTATTCAAATGTTGAAAGTTATAGCTCAATATAGCAAAACATTAGGTTTTGTCTCTAAACKAACTAATTTAGCAAATACCATTAAGTTCACGGTATTCAATAACAGACACTTAAACAGTCTTTAATACAAGGGGGAAAGTAAATCTATATTCCTCTGTGCAGATAYCCATTGTAAAATTTGAGGTACAATCTGGAGTTCAATAATCTTTTTCTATTAGTTAAAGTTGAACTTTTTTGAAACTCAAGTTGCATTATGTTTAGAAAAGTGTCCAACAATTCCTCTTCCCTCCCAAATAACTTACAATCCACTCCCTGTTGTGATTTATCTTAACAAATTCATCATTCAAACATCAGGTGCTTCTCTAATGCTCCTGAGCTGGAAGAGCCCCTGTCCCTGGCTTCCCATACAGAGGAAAGCCACAGGCTCTGCTAGGAGCACTGCATTAGGTATGGATTTTRCCCTTGTAGATGTTTGAAGTTAGGCAGAATGAATCTGATTTTAGTATTGCATGAAAGCAAATAAAAATGGTCCAAACCTCAATTATTTGATCACACATGTCCAATATAATATTTGACTCTGGGTTTGCTTGTTAGTCCCTTTGGTCTTTGATTTTGCATCTTCTTTTAATTGATACAGTTTTCCTGAGCTACTTGTTTTCCCTGACAAGAGTATAAAAGGCCCTCCATGCTCACATGATAGCTTTTTGAAACTTACATTCTTACAAATTTTTTTTTCTGTTAAGTTGCTGCTTAATGGCAGCAAATCATGATTATGAAGTGCCCAATGGCTGCATTGAGSCAGCTTAGTGTTCCTTGCTCATCTGCCTTTTAAAAGAAGCAGAAAATTTTGTATTTGAGAAATACAGTGGGAGATTATTCCTTGAGTTTATTTACCAGATTTTTCTGTACRTGTTTCTCACGTACTGACAGTTTGGTTTGGCCTTACTGAGGTCCCAAGTCTCAMTCTTCATGGTCTTTGTGGAAGGAGGGAGGATTCTCCTGAGTCATGGTGATGTTTTAGAATTGTCCTTGATGAATGTGTGCTACTGCCAAGCCCTGTGACAGAGTATCTGGTCTCAAAATACGTAGTTTGTTTAATAGCACCAAGATAACATGCAGTAGGTGGTGAAGTGATAAATGAGCCCTCAGCTTCCACAGCGGCTGTGCTGGGGAGACGTGTGCTGTGTTTCAGAGAGATGGCAGGAATCTGCCCTCACCAGCGTGGTCTGCAAGGCTTCTTTCCCCTTTTTTTCCAATCTCTGTCTCTCTTGGACATCATCTTGCTGGTGTAGTTCTGGGCTTCCAGCTTTGTGCCCCTGACCTTGCCCGCGGCCGGGTGAGACGGGCATCGCTGCCATGCTGGGGACTCTGCACCGCTGGGAGCAGAGGGCAGCAGGTAACGAGCAGGCAATTAAACAGCTTAGTCAGGGAACACACAGAGTAAATGCTGTGTGCTGCTCATCTTCTATTTTCATAAACTCATACATAGGATCCAGTGAATTGGCAAGTAGGATGAAGGTTATCGCAATTTTGAYGCAAACACTTATATGGCTAATCTCTTTCTAAATGCTTATGTTTTTAATCTCAAGCCTCTTTATGTGGCTGAGCTTCACTTTTTTTTTAACTTGACTTTGTTTTATGGGGAAATATTTCTYATCAGATTGCTTACGCTCTGGGCTGTCACGTAAATACCTTCTGTCAAGTATATAATACACATTTTAAAATTTGTCTAAATATTTATGCTCTTGAGGGGATCACTGTATCTCTCCACAGACAGTTGCAACCTAGCAAGTAAATAATCACACTTTTTTTTTCAAATCTTCATTGTTTTTGCAAGAAGCTGTAACTCTTTGAAAGGTATTTGAATCTTGAAAATTCTSGGAGATAAATCTGTTATTTACTTGAGAAAAAAGTACCTTCTGTCTTTCAGCAGTGCCTGCAAATATACATATATGCATATATATATATTTAAAAAAATGCCTGTATCTCTTCTGAAAACTCAAGACCAAAATATTAACTAAATGATTTTMTGTGTGCCACCACATTTAAAGCTATCTTTAGAAATGTGGTGAAGCACATTTTTTTATTATTTAGATTTGCATCCAGTATGTGCTTCATGGATTGTTTTTTTCTTATTTTACTGATTTTCCTGCCTGTATTAAATTGGTAAGATCTCTGTGTTCTGAGTCTTTAAAAAGAAATAACAACAAGTTTAGTGAAATTCAGTCTAACGAAGTTTGGTAATTTTCATTCATTTCCAGGTAATGAGTGGTATTTTTCCACATTTGTATGAGAAAGAAAATTATTAACACTGACCTTTAGAATGTAGTTAGTTTGTAATCAATAAGAGTTACAATCGCTGTGATTGATATCAAACACAAGATTGCTGTAATGTTAAATACATCAGAAACTGTTCATTGATAAAAAAAGATCTTCCAGTTTTAACTGATGGRAGTATATTTTGGATGCTAGTCTGTATAAGTCATAATACATTGTATTTGCATTTCTTTTTGCTTTGTGCAGTAATAAAATATATCCAGAGAAAGTAAGTCTGTGATTTTAACATCTTTTGACAAGCACATTAGACTGTAGAAAGAGCATCCAAGTTGGGGCTTGGGGCATATGGTGCTACCTTCTGCTAGCATAGCTTCAGAACAAGTCACTGTGTTCACCAAGGGGTCATATTCAGACTCTCAGGTTCCTTCCGCTGGTTTGGGGGAAAAATGCTTTTCCCTTTCACACTGAAAAAYCAGAACATAAACTTCAAACCTTACTACCCTGGGATACCTTCATTGTGCGGAGAACAAAAAGATGCTATGAGATGTTTTTCTGTCAATCAGGTTTTTTGTTGAGGAATTTGAGAAAGGCACTATCAATTCTTAAATTAGCCTGTGTAGATATTTATAGCTATTTTTTAATTTATAATGTTGTTTTGAAAGAACATACAATTTATATCATGATCTGAAATTGTAGTTCAAACGTATGTACAAAGTACTGTTTGAGTAGGTGTTTTGTGAATAAGTAGCAACTACAATAAACTTACTTTTTTCCTCTTCCTAGATGGTCTTACTTTATTTAGATTTAAAGACTGGTATTTATAGTAGATAATCCAAGTGTTGTGTGTCTTGGGAACTCAACATATGGATGAGGATATGGAAGGCATGAGTTATAAGAGATTTGTTGAYCAGCTTTTAATTCAGATTGTCATATTCAACACACGGCGGTGCAGATGGTAAAGTTTTGACTGTCCGTCAGAGCCAGAATACCTTAGGGACAGCTGTTGCTGATAAATCATTTTACATGCTTTAGGTCAAGAGTCRTCAAACCTGTTACAGCACCTGCTTCTACATATGCAAATCTGTTGTTTTGTCATTTCATTAAACAAGGAAAAGTAGTGGTCTCTTGTGGCCTTAAGTAAGCCTGGAACATATCCCATGCGAAAKGAAATACAGCAAGGAGACAACTGCGAGTTCTGCAGTATAGCCATGGGATGCTGCTTCTGTTTGGGGGCTTTGTTTCTGGAAGACTGCCTGCAATTTGGAAGGAGGGTAGAAAGACAAGTACATGTTTGGAGGCAAGAAGTAAAGGGAAGGTGTTTGCTGTCATTGACTGTAGGGTAGTTGTGAAGTTTGACATGCCCAGAAGCCAGCGGGTGCCATGTGGGGCTCCCCTACACTGCATACCTCTGTTTTCATCATCTGGTGAGCCTGCAGCATGATTTCCGGGCACTGGAGCATACAACATGTCTACTTCGGTTTGGAGCTGATTGATCCACAGTACAGAACACGCTTGTGGGATCTTCCCTTGCCATAGAAGAACATAAATGATTGAAATGCTTTCTTAAGAAAGAAAAGTATCATTTGTTTATGYACTTCAGTGCCCAGCAAAAAAATTCCTGTCAAATGGCAGGAGACTGAAAGAACTCGGGGTTTGCTACACAAGGTTATGCCTGGGCTTTGGAAACTTCTAAGATGTTTATTTAATTTATCAGGTATGTAGAGAGAACTTAAATCATGAGGAGGAAACTTCTTTGTTTATTGCACTTCACAAGTAAGGCTGTGGCATGTAAYAGAAATGGCACTTAAAGATTGTTTTTTTAAGCAATCTGACAGAAGATTTTATCCTGCACTGCCATAGATTGCTGTGGGGGAGAAAGGGAAATAGTAAAATTGATGAAGAAATGTTGCATGCTGTCATTTTAGATTATGTTATTTTGCCATGAATTTGCTGCTAATTTTTTTTAAGATACTGTAAAATTCCGCTGTTGCAGAAAGTACCACAGTAGCGCTGTCGTCTGTTAATTATTTCATTCTATGGCTAGTTTGTCAACAGTGTTTTAATCAAGCCACCAGCAAAAAGGCTTTTTGAACATTTTGTGGAGAAAAAAGAATACCCCCCTGACCTTTTAACCTTGTCAGCTGAGTTTTCCCATTCTGACACTAGGCATTATTTTTGCAAAGGTTGGAATTTTAACTCTTCAGTGAACCAGATATCATTTTTATTGGGATATTAATTCTGGTAGGTGCTAATCTCATCAAGATTTGCAGACATTTTCCTTCATAGGCCATTCTGATTTGTAGCATTTTCTTTTCACAGCAGTATTAAATACCAAACCTCTCTGATATGGAAGTTCATTAGAGATATGTCTTTGATGGCAGCCCTTTCAGGGCTTCAGTTTCAAATACCTTGATGTAAAGCTTAAGAAGCCATTGTGTTGTAAGCCCTCCTTGATGTGTCTTATTTAGATCTGCATAGTAAATCAAGGAAAGTAAATAACAAGGCAGCAGATGGAAGCATGGAGATAAGGCCAGTGAACAATTGTATTTGTATTTTGTTATGATGTTGACAGGAGCTAAAATTCACTAATCTAGTTCAACTGATCTGCATTTCAAAGAAATCTCATTTAGCAGCAACTTGAAGGTTTGGAGGATAAAGTTCTTTTATTGCAGCTTTTATTGCATTCTTTGCTAATTTATCTGGTCAAGATTTAGCCTTGCTTACTTAAAGCAGCAAGCATGTTACAAGGAGTCTTAAATACTACGAAAGCATTAATGTCTAGACTATGAACTGAAGGTAATTACATAYCCAGCAGTGAATAGGCTACATTTAGGAAATACTGTTGTCCAAGTGGAACTGGAAGAGAAATGCAGATAAGGTATTTTCCCCCATTTTCTCTAAGGTGTTTTTTTTTAATTATTACTTTTTAATAGTGTGGAAAATTAGTATATGAGCAAACATWAAATTATTAAATATAAACCCCAGAATTTCTTGAACTGTGAGTTCCATCAAAACCATAACTGATGCTCTGTTTACAGACTGATAGCTTATATAAAGTTTCATTTAATGATTGCCCTCCTGTATGTATTAAACAAAACTATTAAAAAGTAGACAATAATTTAATGAAATGATGGACCACAATTATCGTACATGTATATGTAAATCATGTGTATATGTAAGTTAGGTACTTCATATTAGATATGTCATTTGGAAAAAAAGTGATAGTTACATTGTAAGAATCTAATATTGAAMTGAAAAAGAAGTATAAAGCAGGATTTAAGGTTTTCTTTTGGACATTTAAAAAAGTTGTTTWATCTTAAGACCAAAAACTAGACTTTTGCTTTGATTTAGTTTCCAGTTTATGATACAAATACTAACAGTGGGTTTTTTATGGTATCAAACACAAGTATGCCCATACCTATGTACACATGTAATGATAATAAACCGAAGCATGCCAGGCCGATGTACATCCACTCTAATAACAGAATAACAGGCCCAGTTCTTTAACACATGTAAATCAAACCCAGCAGCTGCCATGTGTTAATGCTGCAGTCCTTGCTGCTCTTGTCACAGAGCCTACACCTGTGCCCCGAGGACTGCACTTCATCTTATTTGCAGTGTGGGTCTTTGCACTTCTTTGTAGTGTGTCTTTGAAGGCTGGAGAGGAGTGGAGGGGAAGGCAGCTGGGGATGGGGGTGCTTGCTAGACTGCAGTGATATCTGATAGCTTTTGACTGCTGAACTCCATAGGCTAAGCAGATCATGGGGTGATAAATGTTTCTTTCATGGTGGTACTGGATTAAGCATCTTTCTGTTCCTTCTCATTGCTATGCTTCTAAAGATGTTCACACAGTGTTTTGTGGGTCTGCAAGTGCAAGGTGGACTCCATAAATTTGAAAGCAGCTTTTATTTAGCCAGTTTACTTTTAATCCAGATTAGTTCCCTCGTATAGCTGACCATCTAGCTCCATGGGCTCTTGCCTTTGCACAGCTCAGTGGCCAGTGCTAGGAAGAGTGAGGTGGTGCTGGTCCTGCCACTGCAAGAAAAGTTCATCAGTCTGCACTCCAGGGCACTCAGGATGAGCTTCCACAGCAGAGCAAGCCATGCCACATCACGATTGTGTGATCCCACCTGATCCAGGTTATGTCTATTCAGTCCTCTCTTGCCCTAGCAGGGATGACCATGTGCTGGTCAAAAGCTGATCACTTATTTTGCAGGRCTTTTAAAGTCAGCATAAGGGAGGAGTCTGCCTAACCTTCTTGGGGAAGTTAGGCTGCTTTGACTCCAGATTAGAGTGGTTTAAGTCATTGTGCTCCTGCATTCTTTGGAAATTTTACCTTTACCTCCAGATCCTGAATGCCCTACTGTAGGTGTAAAATGGACAATACAAATAGCAGTTATTCAAAAAAGTGATTTGCACTGTTTTGTGAGAGAAATATATATCAGCCAATATAATGATGACAATAAAATACATTGAACTCTGCTAGAAAACTAGTTAATTTACATAGTTTAAATTAACATTTAATTACATCCCAATCTGCCAAAGTTCAGAAGGGAAATCTTGACTTAAAGATATCCCAAGGATGTCATCCTATTTACAGCACCTAGAAGCAAGCAGGTCCATGAGGTCAAGCACAGACATGTTCACATTTTTAGTTGATCTCTACCTTCTTTTGCATAACAATGTAAATTACCCCCTCAAATAAACATATGCTCCTTTTGTCTGGCCTGCCATGATCTCCAGAGTTTCATCACCCATAGTCTGTTTTTAAARCCTTATGCCCTTGTACCTTTGGCTTCAGCATCACTGACTCTTGCTCCATCCTGTCGAAGCCCATCCTGYATTGTGGCATTGCCTAAGGTGACAAGGAGGGATCCTGGCTGTCACTGAATGCTCGCCTCTTCTTGTCCCTGCTGGCTCCATGGATGTATTGTGYTCCCCACAGAGCTGCATAAGGGGACAGTGTTTTCAGCAAAAGAGAAAAAGGAGAAAGAGAGGAAAAAAAGCCAAATGAAATTTTAAGGAATTTCTCACCTTTTACGCCCCTGCCATAAATACAGGAATGGTGCAGYACCCTAACAGTACTGGACATTATTGAATAATCTTCTATCAGGTGATAGGGATCCAAACTAGTTAGCAATGAGGTGGATTAAAAAAACAAACTTGAATTCCTGCCACCATCACACTGGTGTTGGTGTTGATTGCATAACCCTGATGGGCTGAATTGTGTGTGCTGCTCTGTGTCTGGAATCATACTGAATAGCTCAGCATGCACTTCTTCAGATCCTGCTGCATGTCCCTGTGCTGAATGACAATCTAATGTTAGAAAGAGCAGGGCAGATAGAGCTGGAAGGAATATGGAAGAAAAGAGGTGGCCCTTTTGCCASTGGTGATTGCTGGAGTAAAATATTCCCAGACACATTTACCACTAGATGTACTATACAAACTTACCTCTATCTAACGTTCCTAAGTTTGGATCATATTTTAACAATAGTTTACCAAGTATTACATGTGTTTGTCCCAAATCCAGYGTTGTATCTTTGTTGGTGGATTGCCTGGTAGACCTAGTTAGTCTGTGTTTTCTCCCATCCATYTTGTATATAGCATTTCCTTTGGGATGGCAGACAGGTAGCCATGCAAGGAATTATTTAGACATAGGTCTTTCTTTTGTTTTCAAGCTGTTCTATCATCTTATAATTGTTTTATGGTAAATATATTTTAAATAAGTATTGGTTAAATCTGCAGGAGAAATGAGGAATATTTCTCTAATTCTTACTGATTGTCCAAATCCAGAAGGTTTAAGAATTTGGTATACAGCTGATGAGAGGAATAGATTTAAAAATATTACAAGTTTTAGCATGCATTTTCGGGTCCTGCAGGAGTTCTGTATAACAACATAAAGAAGATTATTGATTATTCATGGCACTGATGCATGGGGTGTAGTAGTAGAAAGACCATTTTACCTGTAGATAATTTGTCCTGCCTTTCTCTCTTTATTGTGTAGACTAAGGGAARTAGTGCCAACTCTGATGTTTTCTGAAGCACTGTTTTTTCTGATCATAACATAATAAGATTTCTTAAATTGCAGACAAACCAAACAGCTTCAGTTTAATAGCACAACATTTAGWTAAGTTTGCAGTATAACACCTTTATTGCTTTAATCATTTACATCATGGCTGTTCTCTTGTTTACTCATTGTCATGTTTTCAGATTAAGACAATGATACCACAGATCAGCGGGAAGAGACTTTAGCACAGATATATTTATGTCTTTTGTCACTGTGTTTTAATACATCTTTCTTAAYGATATTTTTGGCATTTATTAGCAAAGCACCAATTATTTTTGTGAGTTTTATTTTTTTTTTGAGATAAGATTTCTGGGTAAAGGCTTTTATATAAAAAGGGTTCTAAGGATTGGTTTTTTTTTTTTTTTTTTGAGATAAGATTTCTGGGTAAAGGCTTTTATATAAAAAGGGTTCTAAGGATTGTAATACTAAATTGGGCTACACTTGCAAATGAGAGTAAGTATTGTTCAATCTTAAACCAAACCAAACTCAAAACTCCAATCCAGTCCTCGATTTTGTATGTTATAGTATCAGGCCAAATTCTACTCCACTCTTTTTCTTAGTTACACTGATAGGTTATAGGTATTGAAAGTAARATTAATAGGATGCTTATGTACAAAAAAGGAATTTTATATCATGTTAATCCTAAAGGAATTAAGAAACTTCCTTTTATAGTCCTCACATGCATTTTCCTGTAACAAACTCTAAAAATAAGTGACAGTCGAGATAAAATATTTTATCAGCACTTTTTTGGGAAGGTGTTGTAATGCAGCTCTGTATTTATGAATTGTCAAAAAAGTCCCATAACTGTTATGCTAATAAGATCATGTTATGATCTATAGCTTTTACTTTGTGTCTTAGGTAATTTATGGGAATGGTGTGAGCTTGCACACAAGTGTAGCTTTTAATCTCCCAAATTAATATTTGTTTACTCTGAAATACATTCGTGTCTTTAAAATTGCAGATTATTGTATCACTGCGCTATTTCGGAAATTAGAAAAAAACATAAGCTGATAAATTSTTCATATAAAAACTTCCTAATAAATCTTTGATATAAGTGGATTTCTACCATGGATATAATTGAATTCAGGAATATATGGAATAAATTTTTAAAGCAGGCATGAATGCTTATTTAACYTTCAAGTGAAATTATAGAACAAATGGTTGAAAAGAAAGCATTYTTAGTTTACATGATTTTTTGGGGTTACTGTTGATGTCCAGTGTTTGCAACTGAGATAACTGCCTATCAGCTTTTTCCTCCTTTATGTGCACTTGTTTAAACAAGATGATARTCATGGGAAGATTTTTTTAAACTTAATAGTAACTTGAAGCTGCATGTGGAAAAAGTGAAAATCAAGGCTTTTATTTGACAACCTGTTCTCATGTGGTTCTTTCTCATTGTTTAAATAGTGGTGATGATAATTCTGAATGTTACTGTTGCTATCAAATTGTTTTCAATAGGTTTATCCTGCAATAGTATTTTACCTGCTGTAGTATGCCTGGAACCCACATCTCTAAATTTTGCCATTTTTCAAGAAGGTTGTCTTTGCTTATAGATCAATGCTAAGACATGGTTCTTGTTTGGTACAGCTTGTTCTTATTTATAGTTAGTATCAAAGTGATGTGAAGGCTATCAAACAGACCTTGAATACCTTTTGAGCTGTCTGGTKATATTCCTACCCTTATCGTTCTAAACAAGAAAGGTGGACAAATAGTAGGAGGGAGAGGGAACCTAAAATGTTGCTATGGGCCAGTGGTACGTGATCTTTGATCATTAGCATTCTGTACAGTGAATTTCCTTTCATCCTCAGTGTAGCCATTTGAGCTGCAAAAGCAAATAGAACAGCAAACATTGTAACAGCCTCTTCTTTTTCAGAGAGCGAATAGATTGAACAGTAAACATACTTTGATCCCATATTTCAAACTGACCAAAAAAAGTGTCAGTTATTCAAATTCCTCACTGTAGGGTCTAAAAAGAATGTTTATGAATAGGTATATGTATAGATGTACTGAAAAATGTCTGTTTTTTGGGTGAAATGTGAGGGTATTAATTCATGCATMTTGCAGAAGGGAGTTTGATTGCATACTGATGTCTGAACAAAGTTATTTCTGTCCTGCTGTGTTTTTTTGTGCTRGTACAGGCTGCTTCTTCATATAATGTGCCAATGCACAATTATACATATAGGGATACTTGGTTCACAGACACAAAGATCTGTATCTAGTAAGACAGCAGGAAGGACTGATTATATTCCTTTGGTACACCTGGTAGGTATGGATAGAATTAATTAACATAGTTTTTGCTCAAAAGTGTGACATGCCAGTCCATGACAGCAAAAAGTGTTTGTTCCTGATGACAGTCATTCACTTTCTGCTGGTTCAGAAGGCTTCCCTGAAGGAATTTTAATTGATCTGCACTTACCCAAAATAAATCAGAAACACTGCTGTATCCTAGAGATTGAAGCAAAAGAGAAGATATTGGAATACAGAGTATATGATTTTTATGGTTTACTTTGAGATGAAACTTGGCATATGGAGATGCTGACCTGCATTTATATAAGTGTTGAACACATGGATGAAGTTACAGACTCAAACCCATGAGAGCAGTGAACAACTTGAGAAGCWGAACCTTGCTTTGTAGCCCTCTGCCCTGGCTGCTTTGGGACTGTGGACTGGGGAGAGGAAGGCTGCTGCTGCTTTTCAGTAAGACTTTGCTGCCTCATTTGATTTTATTTTATTTTTTCAGTGGTCATGGTGTTTTGGAAAAATCAATCAAATTTATTAAGCATATAGTAAAGTACAGAGAACCATGGGATTTTACTATCCTGTTCAAAAAGATCTAGCCTGTACTTCAAATGCAACTAAGACCAGACTCCCTGTGTACCTAATGCAGTAATTCTCATTCTTGAGTGGTGAATAGATCGGTGTAAAATGCATACAAAATTTTTGAATTAGCACTAACRTAAGTGAATATGCAAGGAGATAGGACTGGTCATTCTGGTTCAGACCAATGGTTCACTTTGACCATTATCTATCTCCAGTGATGGCTGTCTTCCAAGTGCAYCTCCCTTTTCCTCTTGACTTACAAAACCTCCTTCCATGAACAGCATCCTTGGTGTTGACAGTTCTGTCACACAATTTGTGGAGAAGAAACTCCTGTTATTCTTTTGAACCTGGATTTTATTAATCTGTTCTTGAGTTCAAAGGATAGGGAGCAGATAGTGTCTGTGTAGTCTTTCTGTCTTCTTCAGACACTGTTGTTTTCTATCATGCCCTTCCTTAAGTCAGCTTCTTTCCGATCTGTATAGTGACGGTATACTGAATTCTTCCTCATATATGGAAACTGGTTTTAGCCTTTGGTCATGTATATTTTCTTCTCTGAACCTTTACTAATTAGTCCTGTTGTTTTGTGTTCTGTGCTGGACAAGAGAGTGGAGCACGCTTTTCAAGAAAGGAATTAACACAGTGGCAAATGRCATGTTATGCTTTGTCCTTTATTCCTTTCTCAGTAATTTTTAACTTTCAGTTTATACATTTGACTGTGATGGAGTGGTGAATTTTAATTTTTAGTTAAGAAATTTCAATGAGGTTTATCTGTTATAAGCCCCAGGTCTGACTTTCTGAGCAGTAAGATGTTGTGCAATAGGGAGCTGTTTTATTTAACAGAAGATTCAGATTAGAATGTTTACCAATAATGGCTAGCCATGATGATTTCTAGTGAACCTGTGCTCAGCAAATTATGATTGCCTTCTTGATCCCAGCCARAAGTATTCACACTGTTTTTGTGGTACAAAAGAAATAATCAATAATGTGAAATTACCTCCTTCACTTGCTCTTTCAAAGTAGTATAATCTTGTTATTACGAATCTCAGAAGTGAAGCAGGTGCTCTAGGAGCAGTGACTACTTCACATGTCTCATACAAAGAAAGAAACATGTGAAATGTGTGGGATGTTTTCTTAGGTGTGCAGTATGTGCAAAGATGACACTGAAGTGCTCTTTAAAGAGATGGTTGTAACATCTTGCTATAAAACACAATATGGATGCTTGCACTTACTGTGTTTCTTTCCCTTTTTGCCCTTAGCTAACTTCAAGTGAAAGTTAAGGACCTTTTGTCCTTACCTGCCATAGAGGTGACAGACACTTCTGGAAGGAGGACCAGTTTGAGCAAAAAGGAAAAGACCGTCCCTTCCCACAGCACRGCAAAGTGACAAAGTGACTCTGAAGAAATGTAAGTGATTTATAACTGAACTGGGGCTGTGTTTCTGCTGTGGATTTATACGCCCTGTGRGAGGAATACAGCACCCCATCACTGAAAAGCATTGCTTGTAGATAAAATAAGGTTGAGGAAAAAAGTTTGTGGACCATGCAGAAAATACATACCCTTTTGATGTTACTGTGATGGTAAGCTATGCTACCACTATTTTTTTCCAACCAGCAGTTGTTAATGGGAATAAAGTGCTGTAAGAGTCATAAACYTGTTTTTCTGCCATTTTCTACTCATCTAGGTACTGGTTAATTCAGATACATAGAARCTAAGCAGTTGTATCTCAGTCGTTCTAGGTTCTGCTTGCCCTCAGGAAAGAAGCAGGCATCTCCAGAGGCCAGTCCAGCTCATTCTGAYAGCAATGCCTAAGGAATGCAGTATTACTCACTGAGTAGCTTGTGTTGATTGCTTAGCTTTAGTCTGAGTGTTCAATGCACACTTTAACCTGGCACGTCTGTGTAAGATGCAGTGCCAGCTTCTTTTCTCCTCCCCATATTGTCATTCTCTCTCACTCAGCACATGTAAGCTGTTCATAAATTTGGAGAGGGGATCAGACTGAAAATAGCCATTTATTTGTATGGTTTTGTTTTCAGTTGGTGTTATCCCAGCCTTCTCCCATATGGCTGTCCAAGAACTGTCACTGGTACAAAGGGTGATGGGGGTGGGAATTAGCAGGCAAAAGCATGTGGGAGCACATGATGACTTCCTTTGGCAGCTGTGCCAGTTTCTGCAGCTCAAATTCCTTGGTGAGCTATAGTCTCAGACCTTAYAGATATTTTTAGTGCTTTGCCATTTACAAGAGTTAAAAAATGTGTGTGAAGCACCCTTACTTATTATCTAATGGGGAACTACTGTTTTGTTGTGCATTTCACACTGTGATAGTGCACTCTTTTATGTCCTTTGTAAATTAAAATTCAGGTCTCCAAAACCAGTAAATGGTCATAAGTGGCTATCAAGTAAGCAGGTGTCATAACAGTGATTTATAGTGTAGGCACGGTGGTGTGTAATTTACATACAGATRCATAATTTTTGAATTCTGGAGATGCTGGCCTTATTTTGTATAGTACCAAACATGATGTGTGGGTTTGGTGATACCAAATGATCACAGGTTGGACTAATTTAGGCACAAGATCCTTGTTTCCTGGATAGTAAAAATCTCACAGTAAATACCTGATGGRAGGGTGTAAAGAAGACAGAGCTAGACTTCTCTCATTGACACCTGGTGACAGGATGAGAGGCAGTGGTTACAAGCTSCATAAGGAAAATTAAATTTTGTTTCCATTGAGAATGGTCAAACAGTGGAGAGGCTTGCCCAAAGAGGCTGTAGAATCCCCATCCAAACCCAAAGGAACAAGCAGCCTGCGGCACCTGACCTTGTTTGGTCAGGGGTTTAGATAAGATGAGCTTCTGAGGATCCTTGCAACCTCAGCTATTCTGTGATTTTGGGGATATTTATAGGTAAGCAAAATGAGAAATGTTCTGCTATTTTACTTTATGACATTAAAATTTTCTTTGAAAAAAAAATTTTCTATTTTTAGGTATTTAGTTATTCGGTYTAGTATTTTACTTAAGTTTTGGCTAAAATGAGACATGACAGAATTTGCAAGCTTTCTAAAACGTGTTAAATTATATTTAAAGACTTGTGATTATAACTATGAAAATTACATTGAAGTCTGTGAAATTATCTTTTAGCTTTGAATTAGCACCAGGATTCACGTGATGTGAATAGTCACATGATGAGGGTTTTAGATGTTTAAAAATAGCATATTTTTCACTTGATCCATGGCAAGAAAGATACATTTTTAGTATAATTTTCTGTTTGGAAAAAAAAAAAAAAAAGACATAACTAGGAGCAAAGCCTTGCAGATGAGCTCCATTAATCTCAATAGAAATAGCTGTCTTGCTGAAGTTTTYTTCAGAGGTCAATCAGACCTATAAAGTGGTCTGAGAATTTCATTATAAGCTCTTCTTTCAGTTACTTGCAAATGGCCATTCTGGGACAGTCCATAATTCAAGAGGATGCCAATGTAAACGTGTGAAAACTGGCCAAGTGTACAGGGCGACTTCACAACAGAGCCTTCTGTCTTCTATGAATGTGTAATTGAGGGGCTTCCCTGTGTTTTGAAATACATAGGAGAAAGGAAKTCTCTCTTCAAATGTCAGCTTTCTTGAATTTTAACTTTGAATAATTTGGGAGACATTTTCTGCCCACAGTTTTGCTAAAGCCTGATTGTCTTTGCAAAAGTTCCTATGAGCTGGGTGTATCATTCCTGAATATGGAAAAAARTGGTCTAAAAAAAGGTCTGTGACCTCTTCTTTGCTTTTGAGCAAGGACTTGGAATTTAAAATGGAAGCTTTAATGGGTTATAAGATGTGTCTTTTGCCATGCCTCTGAATGTCTGTCCTTACTGCTCTGAATTAAAAGCTTTTGAAAATTGCTGCTTACTCATACTCAGAAGAGGCATATTACTTTGTCWGCATATTCTGAAAATATTCCCTGTATATTCTTAATCTTCTAGAAATGACTGAGTCTGTCCTGGCTTGGAGATCAAACACCGTATGACATTTCAAATTTACAGATCCCCTTCTATTTTCACAAAAGGGTCTTGTGTTTTGAATTTTTCTGGGACTGTATTTTGATTCTTGCACTTGTTGGTAATTCCATTCTTCTGCATTTTATGCTTAATTTTCCCAAATGCTTTTTGAGAAGGGTGTCAAGAATGGGATTAATTTCTTGTGATGTTAGCCATCTAAAAATATAGGTGGTATAAGTCTGATCTGGACACCATAAGGCTTCTTTAGTCAGTGAAGAGAGGTGGAGAATTCCAGGGATTCCCATAGATTYGTTTTATTTCTGTCTTTAGAGGAGATGGTTCTTCCTTTAGAGATGCCTGTTTCTTGTCAGTGGCCATAAAAGCAACCTAAGGTGACTGGTACCTTAGTTTGGAAAGAAAGAGAGAAAGAAGAAAGAAGAAAGAAATTTGGAATTCTAACTTTTCTGTTAAACTTTAAGGCAGATAAATTCCATCTCATGTGACATAATTGGAGACTTAAGAGGCAGAAGTGTTATTACTGATATTGACAAAAACACCCTGCTTTCATACAAGTAAAGAAAGTAATTAATTTTTTTTTTCTTTATGGTTATGGTGATACGTTCAAGCTTATTTAAAGGATAGTTTCCATATCTCTGATATTGTATGTAATCATTAAAACAATGCACTTCAAATGCCATTTTAATGTTAACTATGAACTTAATCAATAGATTTTGTGTGTTTTCTTATATTTGGTTTCTGCATTAAGAAATGCTAAGGTTTTTAACTCTATGTCATTGCTTAATTCCTAGTAAGGTAGTAAAAGGGATCTATCATGAGATTCCGGCATTGTTGCCTTTTAGCTTGCAACAGAAGATTGAAAAAAAATCTGGTGCCAAAATAACAGATAAATATACTGTTAGTTAATTCAAGAGCAAAAATTCTGTGATGAAATTCTGTTTTCCATTTGTATTGAAGTATTTTAGATTTTCTTAATAATTTAAACTGCTATCTATATTTGAGTAATGGCAGCTACATTGGCTAACCCAGGATAATAACATAACGCCTTCTTCAGCCCCACTTTTCATGGGTAAGGGCTGTATGTGGGGAGCACTTTCTTGCCATGGAATAGTTGAATGTGTCTAAAAGGCATTAGAAGTAACATAGGCTAGATGTATTTGGTTTTTAGCTAAAATGTAGGCGTATGACATAGAAATTGTGGTGCAATTTGTTATTAGATTTCTTTTTGTGTCTAATTGCCATATATTTGGATGAGTACCTTGAAGGGCTGGACTTACCTAGACTCACTTCATACATGTTTTTAACATCACTGTGATGAGGCTATGGACAACAGTTGAATATGCTCCACAGATGCTCTCAGTATTATATTTGCCCTGTTGTTCACMGGACTGATCATGGAAAGCACAGTTTTTGTACTTGTGGTTGACTGATGAACCCTCCTTGGGGTGTACCAAATTTTTCTTTCAGTTATAATTTTGTTTTGAATACTAGATTTTGTATCTGAGGTGTATCTTTCATTTTGTGTCCATCTTTTCATCGTTATTTCAAGTGGTACATTTAGTTCAGTATTGTATAGCATCAGCATGCGTGTATTATGGTGTAGAGCTATAGCAAGTGCTGACTCTTGGAATCTACATTTGGCTGAAGAGGCAATTTGTTTTTTTAAAGGAGTGCTTGCAAATTGACTTAAAGAAAGGGTTTATAGAATGGAGACAACCTTATTTTAATAATTCTTAGTTATTTTATCTTTCTCTCTCCGCTCTTTCTAATATTTGCACAAAATAATGTTCACCAGTGTTTGTATCTCAGTATCACTAARTTATGTGTTCTAAACAAGAAAAAAATATTTCCCTTAGAAGCACTGTTACATCAGTACTTGCTGGCCGAGATTGTCACTGGTAAATACACAAAGCTTCACCGAGGCTGGGAAGCGAGCTCTTTTTGCAGTTGAAACAAGTTTTATAGGCTTTATTTTTTTCAAGACTGTAGGATTGTCTGACTTTAGTTGGGTTGAATTTTTATTATTCCCATCCTTCTGTGACTTTAGGAATGTTGAGTTTTGAACAGAATTTTGTGCTTTTTCACAAAAAAACCTAGAAGACCCTAGTTCTGAAAAAGTGAAAAGGACAGTTCAGCCAAGGAGCCACTAAACAGAGGATGTCTGAGTACTGAAGAACTGTGCCTATTTTTATTGAACTGTAAATTTTATGACACTTTGTCCTGACCCTGTTTGAGGGTTAAACTGAGGAGATCCAACAGGCTGAGAATATCTGGGTTCAGTGAATGAATCTGAGCATAGGAACCTGAGGAGTCTCTGTTCAAGAAACTCATTAATGACTGCATCAAAGTTAACAGAACAACTATTGTCCACAGCATAGGCATCTCAGTCAGCAGGGGCTTTTTAATAATAGAAAATTTCACAAGGGCTCAATCCCATTCCATGTAGGAAGTTCCTATCACACTGTTATTCTGACTCAAAATTTAAAAGCAACCTGAAGTTTCAAACAGGGAAAAGGGAAAGATGTTTTGATTCTTGCAGGTATTTTTAAAAGTATAAATGTGTATTGATGTTCTAAAACACCATGTTCTGAAACCATGTGCTATGCATCTTGTCTCAAGTTGTAAACAAATGAAAGAAAAGGAAACTTTTTGCCAGCATATCTTTATTTCTTCAGCCTATATAAGGTCTCTTTTCTCTTGTGCATTTTGGATTAGATTCCTGAGTTGGTTGAGAGCATCAATTAATTGGAGTTATGCTGTTCTGACTGTCAACTTTGTTCATTTTCTACTTTGTGAGAGGTAGAGTCACATTACTTTGAGTGAGATCTTTCCTGTGGTATGAGTGATTGAAAGCTGGGTGATAGGCTAAATAAGGATGCCAGCTAAGCAGGCACCTTTTGCTAAAATGACCTTTTATAGTCTGGTGGCCTGTATGCAGGAGCTGGAAATGGTGTGAAACATCCATTTGTAATTGGACAGAATATTTTTTATATGAGATCAGTGAATGTTTATAAAGAATTACTGTCTATTGGCAAACAGCTGCACTGTTATGCTTCAGAGGTGGAAGCATTTGGATAGTAATGAAGGGATTCTTGTATGCAGCTAACAAAGCATGGTGAGATCCTTTGGGGTAAGTCATAACATGTAATAATGATAATAATAATAGTAACAATATACTTCATTTCATCTGAGGATTTCAAAGAACTTTATAGAAAACATCAATGAATTAAATATCATCTTAACCCTCTATGGAGCACTGCTGAGACTTGGGTGTGTTGGATGCAGAAATACCGTTTCATTTTTATGTTGGTTACTGTACCTATGCTGCACTCAAGTAATTCAGGAAGTATCAGTATTTTCCACAGGGAGATCACAAGGCATAGAGAAACAGACTGACTTGGTCTGGGCAGACAGTAACTCCAGCATATAAGCCTTCCAACCCCAAAATCATCCCAAATAGCCTGGCTGTTGCAGTGATAGTTGGCTTAGGCTGCTGGATCTGTTTGCTGTTGTACAGCTTGAATCACTGTGTAATATTGCAGAAGATAGCACTGCAAACAGTACAGTTGGAACCTGGCCATTTAGAGTTACAATTTCATGAGTTCTGATATGCTGATGCGTGTATATGTCAGAGCACCAGCATATTTTAATGTATTAAAACCATCAGTAGGAGATATATTAGACACAAACAACTTTTCAAGGGCAAGACACAAACACTATAGTTGAAAAATAAAGAGTGGAAACCATCTGTTGTGTAGTGTGTTTTGATGAAAACATACATGGTGGAAACCAGAGCTAATTAAACTGTTATTCCATGATACAATTTAGGGTTTTTAAAATAATCTTACTAAAAAAAATTGTTTTGGAGAGACAGTTGTAAAAGATGCTTTGCGTTTTGCTCCTTCAGTGCTGCTGCCTTTGTACATCATTCCTAAGGACCTTCAGTCACCTCTTGTCCCTTCTGTTGAAGGAGATACCAGTAGTATCTTAAAAGCGGTAAGGTCATGCCATTCTAGACCTCATATTTTGAGTTAGTGAAATATAAAATTGCTTCTCTCCTGTATCTGTAGCCGCAAATGAAAACATGCAGGTTCTCAACTGACACAGTTTTGGTGAAAATCATATTTTTAAATAGAAACCAAGTATGGGTTATGCTAATAGAAGCTCATTTGTAATTTAAACTGAAGCTGTTAACATTCAATAATGGAGCCATACATCAAGGAGTTTTCTGCAAAAACAGAAAAATACTAATTCTTCATCCTCAGATCTGCAAATCCAGACTGATGGGATTTCAGCCCTTCATCTTTTACTGACAGGCGGCAGCGTCAGTGGAATAAAACTAAAATGTGATCCCGTTTCTCTCCACCTCCTTCCCCTAATTTTACTCTGACAGAGAAAGAATCACAGTTTTAGCTGGTATCTTAGCCCAGGGGAAAAAATGGTCTGTCATCAGGTCTTTTAGGGAGAAAGAGCTCTTCAGTAGAGCAGTTAAATGGTGTTTTGACTCTCAGGGTGCATCTTATACCTGTATTATTGCACRATACGATAAATGGTTTCTGAGACAGTTATTGAGAGCAGAATCAAGGTCATCAACCTTCCCCCAAGAGGTCATTATCTCTCAGTTCTTTTTTGAGGAAAATGTTGAACATGGGGGAGATGGGCATCAGATGAAGTATCTGAAACTGTCCACTCACATGAGCAATTAGCCTTATGTTAGTAAAGGATATGCTKCTTTTTTTTCACCTGCAAAAATCAGTGACTCTGATGAAATTTTTATTGATAAACTTTAATTGATTTTGCAATAATTTGATGCATGCATGTTGAAGTTCATCATTCTAAATCCCCTAGCATGCATACATTACTGTAAAGTCCTCTACAATTCATGATGAAATAGAAGCATTTGGGTATTTCAAAGTTGAGACCTCCTGTGTCTTTGGAGAAATCCATTTTGAAGCCCTACAGCTAAATTACAAAGCTCTTCATTGTTTGCAAATATGTTGTTCCTGTTCTAGAGTTRGCTTATGAAGCTGAGTTCTTCCATTTGGCTGGAAATATTTAGTTGTTGAAAGAAGAAAAAGATACAAATCTGTCACAGCAAAAGACATATGCCATGGAAAACTAAAATAACGTGGTCTTATATCTAGAACAAAAATGGCTRTCATCTCAATATTAACTGGCTTCTGCAGCATCTCTTAGTAGTCTTTTTGTTCAAATCAGGACTGCACTTGAGAAGTATCAGGATAGACTAGCTTCCCATTGAACCTTCCTAATGATAAAGCTAAACAAGGGCAAGTAGTTGAAAAATGGACCAAACCTGTGCAGTAGTACCAAGTAAAGTATTTTGACGCCCATGGGTGTAAAATGYGCAGCTGTTCTACTGTGAATGCCATTTTTGTTGGGCTCTCCTATTTCCTAATGCTGATATCTTCTTATTTATGTAAGACCCTGGGGATCCTTGTCATAAAGAAGTCTTTAAAAATATCCACCCTTTCGTATCTGTGAGTAATGTTATATTTCCACTTTTTTCTCAGATAGTAGATTAGAGTCTGTAATTGTAGAGGTCTCTTCTRTAATTAAGATGTTTTCACATAATCATCTGTACTTCTGTGACCAGTGGGATATTTTCATTTTGTACGTTTAAAACTGTGCTGAATGAGAAATTGTTTTTATCTAGTGTGTTTCTACCAAAACTGTCATTCCAAGGGTGTTATGAAATTTTGATCTCACCTTCTTTCTTCACATTTCTAAGGGAAATAGTGGAAAGAAAAGGACTTTTGCCTCTCAAGCTTGTGTGTGTGAGGTTGCTTTCCTCTGAAATGTTTTTCCTCTTGCTCTAGACCTATCTAAAAGGCTTATGGAGGAAGGAAACAGAGTGACTTAAGTTCACCAAACAGTTGTTAAAAAGATAAACCAGGTTAGAAAATGAAAGGGAAAGTGACATCATCCTGAAGAATTGCAGCCCTGAAGTAGTGTGTGGTTGTGAAATGTTAGCAGAGTACTTCTTAAACCTGGCTTGTATTCTGGCTCTATTCTGAGTGCTTACTGCTGGGTTCCCACCCAGAGATCACATTTGCCGCTGTTGTTGCAGATGTCAACTTRGCATTTCTTGATTGCTTTCATAAGCTAATGGAGAAATATTATGAACTGAGTTTGATTCATTGCCAGACATGGTGTGAAGATATGAGCAAGGGACTGTGAAGGCTTTGGTGCATCTCTTGTGTTTCTATTGCTTCTCTTTCAGTGAAGTTGAAGCTGGCCAGGTTTAGGACCAAGGGAATCTTTTCCATTGTTTGCATTGACTTTCCCAGTGTTGGCAGGGCACTTTATATCTTCCCATACATAGGCTTTCCATCACATGGAAGTATTGTGTCAAGGGGAACATGTGACTAGTGCTTGAAAGTTACATGATATGTGGACAAAACCAGGCAAAATTGAGCCTGAAGAAACAA
Source organism: Malurus melanocephalus (assembly GCF_030028575.1). Classification (NCBI taxonomy): domain Eukaryota; kingdom Metazoa; phylum Chordata; class Aves; order Passeriformes; family Maluridae; genus Malurus; species Malurus melanocephalus. The sequence continues at coordinate 2,297,399 of NW_026623259.1, read as the reverse complement.
AAATATTTCTAAAAATTAGACACAAGGTTGGTGTAAAGGTTGTGTCCTTTGAAAGGATTTGAAGCAGTTTAGGTGCTTATGTTGCCCAAGGGACTTTGAGTACTGTGAGGTTTTAAGGAAGGCTAAGTATTCCAGGAAGTTTAAGAGCTTATGGCATCGTAAATATTTAAGATGATTTAAAAGGTTATGTCCTCTTTAGTATTTGAGTTGGATTAARTGCTTATATTGCCTTAAGGACTTTTTCCCTTTTTTTTCCCTAAAAGGAACCTGGGAAATTAAATGCAAAAAACCTCCTTTAGATGCAATATTTGTGCTTTTTTTGCGTTTTTGTTTTCATTTGAGAAATGCAAAATTCTAGGTTTTGACAGCAACATTAACTTGACCATCCTACATACGTACCAAAGATGGACAGAATAATAGAGGGTATCTAGGAAACATCTGGATATAAAATCCAGAAGCAGGAGTTTTCAGTGTCATGACAGTCTATGCGTTGGGAAATGTTTTTTTCTTCTGTGTGTTTGGCATGATCTGGTAAAGATCAAATAGATGATCAGGATAGAGTCAGATTATGGAAATACAAAGAAACAATTTTACCTTACACGGTAAAGAGCCTCTTGAATTCAATATGGACAAAAATAGGAAACCATTTAGTTTCACTTTGTAGTTTTGCTGATGTTTTACTTCAGTGAAAAGGAATAATGAATATTATAAGTCTAGGTCACAGTAGCTTATTTTTTTTTAAAAAATCGATCAATTTATGTATTTATTCTTGTCTTCTTGGATGCCTTGCTTAAATTGTTCACTAGTGTATTTGTATATTTTTAAAATTTTCTATTCTTTTACATTCTTGAGAAGTATATYTTCTATTTTATACTTTATTAACCAAATACATACACTTTCCAGTGCATCAAAAGCAAACAGTCACCATTCATTCAACGCATTCTGTGCTGCCTCAATTGAATTGGCATCAGCCCATCAGTCCAAACGCTCATGTTTCTCCTGGGCCTCTAATACAGCAGTGATTTTGCTCGGTTATTGTAGCACAATTTCAGTAGCTGTATCTTCTCTTGCAGGCTGTCCTGGCACAGCTTGCAGTATCTGGGCCWTGTCTGCTGGCTCCATGGGGAATATGTTGGACACCACCTGGAGCACTGCATCCAGCTCTGGGGTTCTTAACACAGGAAAGATAYGGACCCATCCAGAAGAGGGGCACAAAAATGATCAGAGAGATGAAYACGTCTGCTGYGGGGAAAGGCTGCGGGAGCTGGGGTTGTTCASCCTRGAGAAGGAAGGTTCTGGAGGGGCCTCATTGTGGCCCTTTAATTCCTCCAGGGGCCCTGCAAGAAAGATGAGAATAGACTTTTTAGCAGGGCCTGCAGTAACGAGAGTAGAAGGTAAGGGTAAGTAACCTGCAGCCCTTGTGGCTGGGCATGCATTCATGAAGCCTGCATTCAGCTGCATCGGTGGGATGAGTGACATGTCCATATTTTCCAAGRAAGTTCACAGATAATATCGCAGCAAGTTCAAGTATCCTGTCAGTTAAGCCAGYAGTACTGAAATACTGGTGCTAGTGCTGGCTCATTCTGTCCTAGCAGTTATGTAAGRATCACCAAGAGTTGGTGCTACCATGGGTTCAAAGGGTGGGGTGGTCAGAATGGAGTAGCTGACACTTGTCAGGCTATGTCTGTGCCTCTCTGCCATGTGTCACTTAATGCAGACTTGAAAACAGAAAGAAAGGTAAGGAGAGAAGGGGATATATTTCAAAACATAGGTCTAAGCACAGTGCACTGAATGAGCTGTTGTTGCCCTGTGATGCCACACAGTCCAGTGATTATGTGTTCTAAAATGGATTTGGTATAATTGTGAGTTCAGCTACTTCAAAACTCATGGTTCCTAATAGCTTCTCAAACTTATTAAAATATATTTTCATGTGTGTACATCTTTAAATGCACTCCCTGTTACTTTTGATGTACCCCATGGAGAAAAGACCAGTGTTTTCCTCCCTTTTTCAAACTTGGCATCATCTGAAAATTTTTTAAGTACAGTTTCTATATGAATGGCCATTTTACCATCCAAGTTATGAAAGAAAACACACTGTTCACCAGACCAGGATGGACCCCTATTGAGCCCCCATTCATAGTATTGTTCTTTTATTCCTGGTCTCTACATCAAATTTTTGGACACATTTTGTATTAGCCTTAAAATAGTTTAATTTATTCTTTGTTTCCTTTGCTTCTTTTTGTGAGTCATCCCCTTCTTTTTTATGTGTCATCCACTGCTTCTTTCCTGTTAACAAACTATTTTTTTTCTRTTGAAGCAGAAATTTAATTGGCTTGCCAAATTTTGCTCATGAAAAAAAACATATTGACATGTATTTATTTTCTTGTTGTAAAGAAAAAAAGAGAAAATCTTGTTGATCTTAGTTTTCTCAAGAATATTTCAGAAATTAATTGAAAAAATTATCATTTTTAACTCCTCTTTTTTCAGGTTTTTATGGCAGGAACCGTATTTTTTCCTTTTTGTTTTTCTGGAACTCCATACTCTAAAGTTCTGAAAAGTTGCTAATACCAGTGAGGGAGYTTCAGTTAATTCTGTTAGAGTCCCTTGCACCGTAGTTAAATATCCTACCTACTGAGGCAATGCAGCTGCTTATGGTAATAAGGGGCAGAGACCCTTATTAGAGGGTTAAGAATAAATTTCAAAAATAGCGATACTTTAAACTTTAAATTCTATTTGCATTTTAGTAGATATAGATGACGATAGTAGATATGGATTAACAAAATTTCAGTGCAGTCAGGCATTGGAAATACTAGTTTGGTGTTCTTTTGCTGGCTTCACAGCACAGGCCAAAGTTGTGTTTTTACCTAACTTAAGTACGCTTGGTTAGGCTGAACTCATCTGACAGCATCTGACTTACTGCAATCATCTGGTTTCCCTGTTCTGCTCTGAATTTTTTGTCCCTTTTGTCACTAGTTTTAGTGATCAGATTGTATTTGTCTCTTATATCAAAGACTCCGCAAAATATAGATCCTTGATTCTTCTGCAAATAGCTTGATCAGCTCTTTCTTGAATTTTTCTATTACTGTTAAGTAATGTAAAAAATGCTTATTTGCTATTAATTCTTTTATTTTTTTTTTAAGTTTCACTTTCAGTTTTTGTGCTTCTGTGTTTGTCCCTGTACTACCATGTTTTTCTGTCTCGCCTACTGGTGTTCATGGATCTATACTTTGCTTAAGTTGCAGGCCCTTGAAGAGCAGATGATGTAGCCTTTTTCCACATTGACTTAGTTWGCTCTTATGCCTTAAATTTTACTCCTTGGTGGAACTGTGGTCTCTCTTGAACTCTTTCTTCTTCACTTCAAGCTACCTTTCAAAGGATCATGGTCATCAATTCATTTATCAAGTCCTTTTCTGTAATATTCATTGACTTCATTCTGCTAGTCTGCCTTTTCCTTCTCATCCTTAGCGAAGGGAATTCTCTCATGTTATGGTTCCTTTCAACCAAGGTGCCCTCAATTTTCACATTTCCAGTGAGTTGAAGGTTGATATATAATCTAACACATTTTCTACTTTGAGTGTTTTCCTCAGTTTCTGTACTAAAAATGGTAACTCACACATATCTGTATAGCCTGTGTCCTGTTGTCTCCTTTCCAAAAAGRTGACCAGGTAGTTAAGGTTGCCTGTTATTGCCAAGTTCTGCTGATACTTGCTTGCACTACTTAGTCACAAACCCCCCTACAATTTGTATGATTTTCTTCCTGAGAGGAGAAAACACAATGTGCTGTTCAACAGATAAAGGACTGTGCTAGATGTACCAAAGCAACCAAATGTCAGCAAATATGTGAACTTACCTTTTTATACTGTATTCGTAAACAGACTGAATTTCTCAGCTTATGATTCTTCTGGCCACATCTGAAAGAAAAAAACCTTTCTGAAAATTAGAGATGGTGCCAGAAACAATTATGAAAGTGATTTAAGAGCTTGAAAATTGCCTTGCAGTGAAATATTTAAGATCAGTCTGTTTACGTTATCAAAAAGATGTTTGAGAAATTACTTAATTACAGCATACCTTCACAGAGAGAAAATATCTGATGCTCAAGAGAGCTCTTTAATCTGGTACAGAAGAAGAAAGTATGTCATGAAACAATTGCTTTAGCTAAAACAGAATTTATTCTTCAATCAGCTTTAAGTGTTTGGGTTCAATAATAAGGTAACTGTCTGAAATTTTATAGTCTGTGATATTATAGGAAGTCAGACTTGATGATCTAATGGTCCTTTCTGACCTTAAAGTCTCTCGAATTCATGAATCTTCTTAACTTCAGCAGCTCTGCAAAACACATGGCCCTCTGTTCGACARCCTTGACAGCCCGCAGAAGACAAATGCACTTGGACTGGGAGGGGCTTGTAGGATAAGATAAAAACCAAACAAGAGAGAGGGGTCATTCCTTTTGAAATAACTACAGTTTGTTATCAGGGGATCTGAAGACATTTTCTAAATTTGTGACTGGTTTCTATTTTCTTATACTCAGTGGAGGGCCCCTTCCAGAAATAGTTACTCTTGTAGTTCATATATTCTTTGATTTTACAGCCCTCTAGATGAGATATGTTGCTCATTTAGCCAGCCTCTAGTAGGCTTTGCTGTTTTGTTTGAGAAAAATTCAGAAAGATGATAGAAGACTTGATATCTGGAATGCAGAGACCATTAATGGATACTTTTATCATAGGTCATAGTAAAAGTTTGTAGCTCTTTATTTCTGGTTATTGTCTTTTACAATATTAAAATGTTAATTCCCTTTAACCTGAACTATAGGCACTACCCTTTATCCAGTGCATTACCAAAGCTATGGTCTACCCATTGTGTTAATTTTATTTACTTGCAGGAGCAGACACCCCAACAGGGCATTCCTCCTGGAATTTGAAGAAAGAAAATACTGTTAGGAGATTACAGACACTTCTATCACAAATGGTCTAAATGAGAAGCCATCAAAAACACAGGACCAGCATCCCCCACCCAAGGATTAACATTTTTGGCTTTGGAATGTACCTTAGGCTAAACTTTAGCATTGCATTAAACTCCTCAACCCAAGGGCGCATTTTTTTTTTTTGTCAGATTTCTTTTAATCAGTCATGTTTTAGGAAGTGCAGAAGGTAGACAGCATTACACTGATGCTTCCATGCGGATCAACAAGTTTGAAATTTTTGTGTCAAGAGAGGAATGACTGGCATTAAGCAAATTTCTATTAAGTTTGGGGAAACAGTCATGAGGAACAGATTATCCCATGTTTGCTTCCCACATACCTTTCTGATTCTTCCCACATAAGCAGTACATGAAAGCACCTTTAGGTGTAAACARTTTCTAGCATTGTGACATCTGAGTATTTAGAGTGATGTCAGCAATGAGATGCATTTTAGGAATCTAGAAATAATCCTGTTACATCTTGAAAATGAAACATCACTGATGTTATGCAAATCATTACTRAAGTGCTTTTCTTCACAACAATTGATTTTATCATGCCTATTTTAAGATTATTTTCAACARGCCGTTCTACTGATTTTGCTCTTGTAAACCCTGACATTTGCTTGCTTTATTGGTGAAAGAATAGTAAGACTTTGAGATGTTCCACTTCCTTTGTTTGAAAAAACCTTAAAAACACCAAAGGGAAAGTAATGATTTCCTTTTTTTTTYYTTTTKKTTTTTWRKTTTTWWTTTTTTTTTACAGAAGTTAGAAACTCATATGAAAATAGTATGKTTTTCATAGAATCATAGAACAATCCTGAGCTGGAAGTAAGCTACAAGGATTCTTGAAACCCAGRTCCTGGCCCTACACGGAACATCTCCAAGAGTCACACCCTGTACCCAAGAGCATTGTCCAAACACTTCTTGAACTCTGTCAGGCTTGCTGCTGGGACTGCTTTCCTGGGGATCTTGTTTTAATGCCCAAAAACCCTTTGGGTGAAGGACCTTATTCCAAATATCTAACCTAAATATCCCAATGCAGCTTCATGCTGTTTTGTTTCTTTTGTAGTGCTTGTAAGTGGTTGCTTTGATGCTAGGATTTTTT
>NW_026623259.1:2288053-2291078 GCF_030028575.1 Malurus melanocephalus | reverse complement strand
CCTTGAAATATTCTGTGATTTTAAGGTGTTCCGTAGGGTGTTACCTGTACTGAAGCAGTAGTCTTTGCCTCTCTTGTAATTCTGAGATGAAAGTCAGATGTCACAGTTTGGGACACCCCTTTTATAGCATCTGTAGAGCTCAGTGGCAGCATGTCACACTGTGCCCCACTGAACAACCTCCTTGGTGAATCKGTCAGAGGGTTCCAGTGCAGCAGCTGTGCTGCTCAGGTGTATCTTGCAATTGCAGAGCCAGTGTGTCCTGTCACCTGCAGGAGTGCAGCTGYCTGTCGCTGGCTTGTGCCTTGATTACATATCGAGGTAGCAACCAACAGGAGGTGCGAGACACATTTTGWTTCTAGTTCTTGGCCTTCACTGAATCTGAAGTAGCTGTAAGTGTATTAAATGCCTTCATCTGTTCCATTCTGTCCACATGATAAAGCTAAAGAGTCAAGCTCCTTTTTCTTTCCTATTTTCTTTATCTTTTAATTTATTTTGTTTTGTTTTATTTTTTTTTTTTCATTTCTGCCATGCAATGGGCAATGTCTCAACTTCATTTTGGATCAGTCAAGGATTGCGTTTGGATTTTACATTCATATGGACTGTCTCATAGCTTGAATCTGGCTGTTTGCAGGTCCGTTCTCCTGCTATGAAACAAGATTTGTGGCTAATTTAATGTGTGGGTGTGGGCGACAGATCTTGGACAAGACCTAGGAGTTTAGGTGTGCTTTGGGACTTAGTTGGTGTGCAGTCAGTTCTCCACTTCAAATCTGAATTGTAATGAAGTTTACTCTGGAACTTTCTAAAAGCTTGCTTTCTAAAGCAAGACCCAAGTGCAATCCAAACAAAAATGACTATTCTGAATTTGTGTGTCTTCATGGTTGTGTAACGTTTATTTCAGATGTGGAAGCTTGTATTTAAGAGCAGCTGGTCATACCTCAATGTCACCTTTAGCTTAGGAATCTCAGATACAGCTGAAGTCAGTAGTAAAAGTCCTATTACCTAGTAAGTCTGTATTCAGTGAGTAAGCTTCGCCTACCTTTGGTTCAACTAGTTGAATACAACTGTGTTCAAAATCTGGGCAGTTCTTACTGGATATATGGATGCATGCAAGCTTTTTTGGATCGCTGTGCTTCCATTTACCAAKTTAACTTTTAGTATGTGGATGTTTGTAGGAACTCTAGATACAGCAGAGTAGGTTAAGAAAAAAAGGGGGAAGTGAAATAGGAATTTTCAAGCTTCTGTCTTTCAGCGTGGTTTGGTGAGTCTGAGTTGTGGCTTGTCTTGTGGTATATTTTGCTGGGTTCCTTTTTTGCTTTTAAAAAGGCTAAAGGGTGAACAACTGTGCTTGGGAGGACACCTTCCACTTATTTCTTTGTTTCTTTCTGTAGAAATAWAATCATAATTGCACCAAAGAAAGAATGGCACTCTTTGGGATTTGACTGGTTCATTTGTATCAGTTGTTTACAAAAAGTGATAAATTCAATATCTAACTACTGTAGGGAAATAGTCCTGTAAATTTTCTTTTTCTGCAGCTGTTTTCAAAGCTGTGAAAAAAATGGTGCAACACTTCCATAACATTAAATTTGAGAAATAATTGCACTTGGCAGTTTTTGTTTGCAGCAATGCACAAAAGGCTGAAGGGTTTTGTACAGTTCAAAGAGCACATTCCACAGTTCTAGCAGTTGTCGGCTGCCTGCAGGGATCATTTGAATTTTCAAGGAAGAAAAGCATCAGAGTTATGCCCAKACCATTTGGTTATATACTCCCAGCCCTCTCTTTTTAAATTTCACCTATGTGAAAAGTTATCCAGAAATAAACCATATACAAATATGGCACACATTAATGTCAGTTAAAAGATCTTGTGTCACATTTCACTGCTTCTGGTTCTTTCTTACTAATACTTACTAATGTAGAGATCAATATGAGAAATAAGATTAAAAATGAGGAATAACATTGTTGAAGCACATGGGAATGGTGGAGTAAATAACAGCAGAGGGAAATAAATCCCCTTTACATGTTTGGATCCTGTTGTYATTTGTAAGCTTATTGCGTTAACCAAGTTGTAAATTGTACAAGGATATGCTGTATGCTGTAGGAGAGCCCTGGTTACAAAGGTAAACCCTCTTGTCTGGTGTGCCAAACCTGGAAAAGTTGCCAGCTCCTACATCACATTGCAGCTCTGTCACTTTCCAGAAATGTGTTGACTGTCACTGTGTGTCTGTCTAAAGCTTCTGCTTATCTAGCAGGAGGCGATGTGAATACTTTTACGCTATGTGCCCTAATAGGATTTTTGGTGAAGTATTCCATCRTGTTTCTCAGAGAGATTTTTTTTTTTGCTTTGTTTATTAGTTTTGTTTTTTTAGATTGCTACACAACTCCAAAACTCTAAAGTCCTTCTGTTTTCTGTCATGGACAAAGACAATTGTGAAGCTAAGAGGCCTTTCTCTGAAGCATAGATAGTTTTTGTCCCCTCATTTGTCCCCTCATTTGTCCCCTCATTTGTATTGCTGAAATCTCTCCTCCCTCCTTACCAAACACAGGGCCTTGAGCTGAAGTCCATGATCTGATGGCAACTTTGGTGGGGTGAACCCCCTCAGGCTTGGTGCCCTCCCACCAATGCGCCTCACCTGAAATGGCGTAACTCTTCAAGATCACTTAATTGGTGCCACTTCAGTTAGTTTTTCAATAGTTAAAATCCTTAAAATACTCACTTCAGCTTTAAGAAATGGAGGTATAGTTTGTATGTAGTGCTGTTACTTGCTCAGTATTTCATTAGGATAGCCATCATAGGCGATTCTTGCTGGAATGGTTTCATGATGTGTTATTAAGAAGTGACGTAAACTAAAATTKAAAAAAACTTGTTATGACATTTCTGTCCCCTTTATTTGAATGGAAGTATTATAGTTGTTTGTTTATTTGTTTTCTTATATGATCAATATATCATGTTTTCCTGTGTAATAATAGATCTTACTGAAAATCGGTGAGCAAGTTTGGGGTAAAATTACTATGCTGAAGACTTCTGATT
>NW_026623259.1:2250915-2287975 GCF_030028575.1 Malurus melanocephalus | reverse complement strand
TTTTTTTGATTATGTAATATTGGATGTGTTTTCTGGCTGTTTTAATTAATACTTTCTTATTCAAAAATATGCTCTGGTGAGTACCTCTCAAGTAATTAAACCCATTAAGTATGATTTAAAAAATAAAGGATGTGATCAATATTCCATCTTCTGAACTACTGCTTGTTAGTTTCTTTTTGAGAAAAAAAAGAAGTTGCAAGTCCTTACCAAAGTGTGTCTTGAAGTGAGGATGTGTAGCTGCCACAGGTGCTCAGTTCAGCAGGATGTTTTGTGAAACCAGCACCTGAGCAGGACTCCTTGCACAAACGTTATGAGCAGGGGCTTTGCCTTGTAAAGCTGTTTGAGGTCATGAAATGTAAACACTGCTGGAACTTGGGATAAGAAGGTAGGACATAAGGGATTCCCTCGTGCAAGCACTAATTGCTTTTCCTTACATAAATACCAGTTCCTTTTATTGGCCTCATGCTGTGCTTTTGTCTTGGGGCAAACAAATAGATAAATACTAATCAAAATTACAATGTGTATAATATATAATCTCTTAAAATAATTTTGTTAATGGCCCTTTTTYCCCATTTTTAGCCATTTCTATGTTGTTATCTTCAGCTCCTCATTTCTCATGTGTTCTTTTTATTTCTTGTTTTCTGTACCTGAGAAGCAAGCTTTTCTAAGTTTTCTTTCATCCATCTACTTTTATCTGGCTCCCAACTGGAAACACAAGCATGGCTCTGCTCTCTCCCTCCCTGGGCTGAGGTTTCTCATTTCTCCAGCCTGCTTCTGGCAATTTGCCTTAGCTTCTGTAGGATGCAGGCTTTCCATTTAGGAAATGAATTTTGTTTTCTCTACACAAAACCTTAGAAATATGTAATGTGCAGAAAATCATAAGGCTTGCTAATGACAGTCACTTTGCCACCATCACAGATTTGTGTGGTGCCTCTGAAACTTGAAGCTGTTCCATTATGCATATTTGCTTGCTTTTTAGTCTCATTTTTCCACTTTCTCACATTTTCCCTCAACATCTCATTCCTCCTCAGCCTGTTTCGTGYGCAGCCTACATTCACAGAAGCTGTCCTGGGCTGTACCTGTTGCTGCAGTTACTGTTGAATTTCTTGCCTTTACATCTAAACTCAACATTTATGAGGGTTCAGCCACTCTCGAGTTTCCTTCTTACAGAGCTATCACAGATATTTTGCTGCATTCCTTTTTCTCAGCTGTAGTTAGGGTGTTTTAAAAATAAGACTCCAAACCACGTGTTTCTATTAATACTCATCTTAGGCACACTCTCTAAATTTTGTCCTGTTTCGTTTTGTGAAGTTTTACACTGTTCCAGAGCATTTTCCAGCATTTTATTGTGTTCAGCATCTCTTTGATGCATCTTTCATTAATTTTGAATAATGTGAAAAGTTTTCATTTAAAGATTTCTGAAAGTCCTTCAGTAAATGCTGTATATTGAGGTTGTAATTAGGAAAAGAACTGCAAAAATGTGAGAAAAGAAACTTCTTTCTGACTTACTTGTTTTGAAAAGTGACAGTATTGCAATATTGCAACGTTGTGATATTGCACACTAGTTAAATATATTTTTGGATTCATAGATATAGAAAATATATACATTGAGAACACTTAAGAAATTTAAAGCTAGACTGATATATAGCTGTAATTGGAAGGATACTTGGTAAGACACAACATGCTCATACCAGTGGCTTATCCTGTGTCAGTTTTAAGTGCACAGTCCTAGCACATGTAATCCAGAAGAATGGTTTGGTGTGTGTATTAATGCTTTGTTCAGCTTATTTGCTGTATTAGTTGACAAAAGCATGCTGAATTAACTCCTAAAAATCTTTTTGCATTCTGGATCCAGGGCAATCCATCCTAAGTATATTAGAAAAATTATGTTAGACTTAAAAATAGAGTCCCTTCCTCAGAAAGAATCCTATCAGGAAACACTTTACATATTGTTTCACTGTAAGCACATCTCTTCCTGGGCTTTGTTTTATTTTGGGGTCCAAGCAATGGAGCATGCGAGATCAGCTATGTGAAGAATGAAGAGTTAATTTCTGTRTAGCTGATGAAGTCATTCATGTGCCATAGTTGAATTAATCTCCCCAGTCACCTGAAATGAAAAACACTTGTTCATTAGGCTTGCAAAAAAAAAACCTCCCAGGACATCGCAGCACAGAATTACTGTATGTGTGCAAACAGCATTCTGCACTGGWCTGTTGAATGCACTGTGTGGGACACCTCTGTTTTCTCATGTGTTCCTCTGATTAAATTGCACATTTTTCAGCACTTTTCTTTCTATCAGGGCTAAGGTTTTAAGCTCAAAGTTACTAGTTATGGACAAGATATCAACCAAATTGAAAGTTGTTCTGTTATGTGTTGGGAATGTCCTTGTTTGCAAGTCTTCTGTCTATGGAGAGGTCAATGGGGATGTAAGTTTTGGAACAAAAAACATTCACAGAAGTCTCCAGTGGCACAGAYGTTAATAGGTGTGATTTTCAGCTTGAGGATTTTATTGTGGGGKTTTTTTKGGGATTTTTAAATTTATTTTTCATTGATAATGTGGAATGATTTCTTTATCCTCCTTTTCATAACAGTGGCAAGAACTGACCAAGGCAGTGTGTACAACTTCAAAATAAATCTCTGAGTAATAAGATAGGGAAATGAGTATAACGGTGGAAACTACTGCATTGAATAAACAAATCTAAGCCATATTTTAGTAGTAATTTTATTGAAAGTATCATTAATTCCTGCAAATTAAAAAGCTTGAAAAATACGACTTGTGAAAATCTAGTCTATTTTGTGTAAGTAATGACTGTGCTCATCCAGCCTTTCAGATTGCATCATGTCAGTAAAACAAGGACAACTGGTTGATCTTGCATCTTCAGATTTGGAARGGAAATTTTATAATTAGTGGAAGAGGTTATGGTACCTACCTGGTTTACAGTCCCGTAGAATGCATAAACAAAAAGTTATATTAATGATCAGCACAGTAGGCGAGTAACAGTGGGTGGTGCAAAATGGCAACACACGCTGAGAGGGAGCTTGGGCTACTTCAACACATAAAGACTTTTCCTACCGAGTAATGGCATGTAGGTGTTGTTTTGTTCTGTCCACATAAAATGTTTGTTCAATATACATTGTATTGTCCAGAAAGAAAAAAAAAAAAAAAAAAAAAAAAAAAAGGAAAAGGGAGAAAAAAAGAAAAAAAAAAGATTGTGGATGTTTTGGAAAATGTTCCCACAAGCATTAGAAAGTATTCAAATAAAGTGATGTTATACCTTCAGTTTGAGTAGCTTTTTTAGTCTGCTTACTTCAACTTGTGAAAAATATTGCAGGTATAGAAGAGGTCCAGGAAAGGCCACTGAAAATGATCAGAGGCTTGGAAATTATTTCATAGGGGTAGAGATTAAAAAGATTAGTACTGAGAAGATAAAAAAAGAGGTAAGTTGTATATAAATTGTTAAATAGTAGAGAGGTAAGTGGTATATGAAATGATAAATGATAAGAGAGAGGTATATGAAATGATAAATGTATAGAGAGTTAAAATCTGAAAAGYTCTTTACTTTTTCTAAGAAACCAGGGAGTGGGAGATAGTTAAATAAATAAATTAATAAAACAGGAATGGAATAAAATCAATAACTTTAAATGCAGAATGTATGTGACAAAACTTCTGTCTTTGGGATGTTACTGGTTTAGAGAACAAATGTATAGGTATGTAGAGTAAATATTGAAATGAATAGCTATTAATCCCCTAAGTTAGATGAAAGAAATAATAATATTAAAAAGAATCATAATGTAKCTAATATATAATGTTCAAAAGAAAGTGCCACTCTTAAACTCCCTGTGCTTTCTACATTCCTGTAGAAATGTACCCTGCCATTCTTTACTGACAAAAAATATTTTCATGATAGCAAGAGCACATTTATTAGAAGTTTTAATGAGATGATAACATTAATAATAAATKGTGTTTTGTGAAGTCCAGTCAATCTGTTGGTTGCTCTAGTTTCATCTTTAACTGCTGCAGTACACTGCTTCTGGCTGCAAAATAAGCAGCTGTAAGCTTTTTTAACCCTTCAGAAACTATTAATGATCTTTATAATGATGTTATACCTCTGTATAGACAGACGAATTACTTGAATTTTAATACAATTACTAATAAAAATAAAAGGATTTGATATTTTAAATAGCTGCACATTTTATTCTCAGCTTTGCAAATGATGCATAAACACCTGCTTAGGAAATACTTGGCATTGCATAGCTTTGTATTTATTTTCATGTAATTAAAATCACTACACCAGGAAAATTGTTGAATGATATTGTATATAATAGAAGCAGACTTTTAAAATTTCACTGAGTCTTGTGTATTCATTTCATGGAGGAAAAAAAGTTTTCTAACTTCCTTTTTAAAATTAATTTCTAACTTCTTATTTCCATTTTTTGATTCATTATATTCAAGTATTTTTCCTCTAGTAGTTGCTATTCCTTTCTCGTAACTGAATGTCTTTTCTTTATACTGGCTTCTTAAATCCTTTTGCATTGCCTTTTGCCATTCTTTCTTTAATCTTTTTCCTTCTGTTTAATTTTTAAATCCTTTGCCCTTTATCTTTTTTCAGTCTTTTTAGCTGCTCTCTTCTCCTTTCCTCTCCTCTCCTTTGATTCTCTTTTAAACATTACTGCTTCTTAACATTGTGTTCTTCCATTGATTTTTCTTTCTTTTTGTTTTTGTCCTTTYAAATTTTTTCTAAACTTGTTCTTTAGTATGCCATCACACAAGGAAAGCTGGATACAAATGCTACCAGTGGAACTAGAAACAAATAGACACAGAAATGATTCAGGAATGTTCAAGGAAAAGATGAAACATTTCTCTGTTTATGGAAAAGAAAAACCCTATTTACTTTTCAATGGGCATTGAAGCATTTTTTACCTGAGTCTTTTTTCCCTGATACCACATCCTATGTTTCAAACTGAAAGCAGTTATCATTTTAGTATTTCACGGTACTCTGTTGCTAGTTGGTTTTTTTTGCTTTCTTCGTTCTGACAGATGCCTTTCTTGCATAGAAGTCTCCACAAGCTCCGTCTTGTGCTTTACAATGCATCTTTGAATCTGGATTTTTTTTGAACACATTATTTAGTAAACAGCAGATCTCTCTGTAGTCTTTCATGGACCTTTTTGTAAACTTTTTGCATTAGAGAAAATAAAGATTTAATAGCTGAATACAGGCATTCATTTAAATAAAGTTAAAAGAGTAACAGACATAATTCAGAGTAACTAGTAAATATGTAATTATTTACTCTGTAGTTAGTTAGTAGTTACTTAATAACTTCTGCATTTTTAAGAAGGACACTTCATTTGATATACGTAACAGTYGTCTTCCCCAGGTCTGTTACAATTTTTTTTTTTAATGCTTAATTTTTAATTTACTCTGAGTTACCTGTAACATGACTGCAGAATGAAGCCTGTATGTAGAAACATTATGAGAATCTGGGGAAATTAAGTACTGCAGAGTATACTATATTGCAATTTAAATATATTTTTGCAATATTCTCCTGTGCAGGTTTATGTATAGATTAGTACATGAAGGTGGTAGTGTCAGGATTATATAAGTTTCTGAATAAAATTGTTGTGTTAACAGGAGAAATTTGCCAAAAGGAAGGTTTAACTATTGTCTCTATCTCTCTCCAGAGTCATAAATTTGTGCACCTGTGATGTAAAAAGCAGTCAATACAGCCTGGTGATAAGTACTAACTAACAGATTGAGACATTCTCTGTCACCAACATTGAGACACTTGAAGAAGATTGTRTATAGGCAAGAGAAAAGAATTTGCCCTTCCACAGCACTACATGGGTGTGCACACAGAGATGTCTGCCCTAAGCTGTATGCAAATGGAGGCTGCATCTCATTTCTTTGTAGTGTTGGTTCCACCAAGCCAACAGAGTCAATAGCATTGCTTATTTTACATTCATAGCCCAAGTAACAGAAGGAAAGCACCATAAAAACTTCATTGTACAGAAGAGAAAACCATCCAAATCCCCAGCATTTAGCTGTTTTAATTTCTTCTGAACCATGTGTCAGAATTTTTCTTGGAGATAGTTTTCCTGTGTGGCATTCTACCCTATGTGAAGAAAATCTTTCCTAGATGTAAAGAAAATGGGTTTCATTAGAGAATGGGTACTGAATGGTAATATATAAATCAGTGTTGGCATTTCATGCCAATGGAGAGAGGAAGAAATGGTTCCTTTGAGGTCTGGAGTTGGATATAGAGGGAGAAGAGCAGGGAGAATGGAACATTGGGGAAAGGAGTAAGCTCTGCTTGGTTTATATATTTTTTATTTTATCTGTTTATATATTTTTCTGTAGTACTCTCTGTGCTTGAGTAAAAAGAATACTTCTTGCTGAGTCAAAATACGTCAGAAAGCCTGTAGTCCACAAATGAAACTGGACACTACATTTCACATTGTAAAATGTTGAGGTAGGGTGGTCTTTTATATCAATTTGCACTATAAACATGCCAGGCATTTATGATGGAAGATCTTAGGTTGTGCGGATTTTTTTGCATTGTTCCATAAAGGCACAGAACTTGTGCTTCACTTCCCAGGCCTCATGTAAATAATACTGTATAAAGTGCCAATTGGTTTGCTGCTGCAAATCTTCTAGTGAATTTTCTTGTGCTGATATTTTGCAAGTTATTTATTAGTACTGATTATTGATGAGAGAAAGAAAATGTTTCCTGTCTCTAGCCAGGTGAACAGATACATCTTTTACTGAAGTGAGCTGTTTCTCAGTTGAGCAATAGTCTATTTGAATTTAATGAGTTTATTCCTGTTTCCAGACTTGGAGGTTGATGTGAAATCTTTTTGCAGATTTCAAGTACAACAGGTTTGTTTTTTTTCCTCCAAGTAGCACTGTAGCACTAACTCTTACAGAATTTAATTTCCCATTCTGAAACTCTATTTTTAGTTAAAAGAAAACCAAGGGATGACTAAAATTATTAGGTTTATTWGTGATTTGAGTTCTTTCATTAGAGTCTTGCATATGTAAATGCAGGTGTACATGTTTGTGAGCATGTATCATGCAGCTTTTAATACCCGGAATATTTTGTCACTGTTCTCTAAGGTATTCTGAGAAAAGCAAAGAATAAAGAATACTGTGTTAGACAGATTAAAAAAAAGAGAGAATTCTGGGACATGCTTGTCTTTTGGACAAAGGCCAGACTTTGCATGGATCCCTTGTAGTTTTATTCTGTTCTACAGAAAAAATTTTACTCAGAATTCTGCAAGAAAAAACAGTTTYTAAAATGTGTTTCTTTGATCAGATGCTATACTATAAATTGGTTCAAATGATCATACACTACTTTTAAACATGGAAATTGAGATATGGTTTGGCTAGGCATCGACAGCATAAATTCAGGGCTCACAGACCACCATGACAGAACTAAGTGACAGGGTGAATATTTTATTTTGGTAATACTCTCTAGTGTTAATTTATTAATATCCTTTTACTGCATTTGATTTTTTTCTCACACTCTTCAATATGGTAAACATATGTAATTCACTTCTCTGCATGACTAGCATTTTTATCTTGTAGCAAAAAATCTGTCATTGCTTTTTCGAAACCACTTAGAAAATATTAAGTAATCATGAGGGTTTTTGCTAATTGCATGGGCTTTAATTTGTCACTTTAAGTGTTCTAATTATTTCTTCGTGAGCTTATCAGCAAACTCTTAAATAGGACCTCACTGCAAATTAGGCCCTTGGGCCAGGTTATTTATTTTGACCCAAACTTCAATTGAATATTATGATTAAAAATAMGTGAAGAATAAATACACTTTAATAATGGTCTTTAAAACTGGAAAAAATTAAAATCTAAGCAAAATTTAAGAGGGAATATCACATGTTGTTATATTAATGGAAGTTCTGGCACATCCTCTTGAAGCTGCAGCTATAGAGATACAGTAATTTGAATATCGAAAATAGTCCTTCTTAAGCATTTTTTGAGAAGTTTATGCTAAGTATGGCATGAAACTATATGAAACTGACTGACCTTACTTCAAACTCATACTGAAAGACTGAGAACAGTTTTTCTGAAGTTCAGTTTGTTCAGTAAAAGTATTGTAGAGGCAGAGGAGAATTGAAAGTAGTTATGAAGTATTTCTGTTCGTAGTGTGGCTTGACAGGTCTTTCTSTCTTCAGCACACCTGGGTGAAGTTGGATTACTCAGCATCGCACTTGTTATTCGTACCAAAAACAATCTCTGTAAAGTATATTGGTCTGCATTAGAGACTGYTCAGATGGGAAGAGCTTCCAGTTTTAATACTTTCAACATGCTGTAAAWATGGCAAAAAACGTGTCATAACCAATAGAAAATGGATTTAGTAATGATCAGTGTCTTGACTCAACATACCAACGAGACAGACATAAGACAGCATCCTGTTAGTGCCACCTCACTGCAGCCTGGAACTGAAGGAGTAAAACAGGGATGTGTACATGAAAGAATGCTGTGCATAGCATTAGTCATGACTAATSCACTGAAGAAATCCAGAGTGGGGAATAATTATTTGGATTTCAGCTCGTTAGAAGAAGATTTTAGGATTGCAAGTCTTCCCAACCAAAGATGAGGAAATGATGTCATACAATTCTAAAAAGTGCAAATATTGTAAAATTAAGTATGGTATAGAAGCTGAATGGAACTTTCTTTCAACACTGCTCAGGTTTAATATATTCGGTTCTGGGYGCTTTAGAAAAATGGGGATGAACGAAAAAGTCTGTATAAAAGCAATGATAATTACAGCAAGTTTGGAAAAATTGATAGCTTAAAGAAAAAGAGAATGAGAGAGGCAAGATAAATCTTTAAACGCATTAGAAAGCTGCTGCAATGTTGTTCACCTTACTCCAGGTGGATAAAAGCAGAAATAGTGGATCTAAATTACAGCGAAATAGGTTAAGGTTAGACACTGGGAGTACTTTGGAGTGAACTATAGCAAAAYGCTGGACTAGATGCTCTGGTGAGACTGTGAGCACTTTGTAAGCCTTTAAGGACTCCTGGCACAGGCTGCTGATGCCATTCTGGAGCAGCACGAGTGAGCTGTGGGACTTTCTGCAGTCGCTTTTGGCTCTGTGGTGCTCTGTTCTTACCCAGCTGGAGGGAGGTCCTCTGGTCAGCCTCTTCTGTGCATGGTATGGCATAAACCCTCGAATGCTGTCAGCCCAGCTCCTCAGCTAGAAGTTCCTCATAACAAGTAACAAAACTGATACAAAGCCCAGTGACAGATTTCAACAACCTACTGTGAAACCTTATCTACTGAGCCCTTCAGTAAATCCATATATCTAGGGTAATAACTGCAGGGTTAATTTCCATATTTTAGTGTATGATGAGTCAATCATATTGTGCAAGAACTTGATTAATGAGACAAGACTAAAGCTAATTCCTCTGAACTGGTCTGGGAGGGTGTTAAACATCATGGAGCATAGCTGCACACTGTTAGTAGCAGAAAATCCAGTTTTCCTATCACTTGGTCTTGAAGGCAGATGAGATAAAAAGAATATCTGGGAGACATTCATGTCTTAAGGAATCATCACCTGCATTATTACCTGTACTATTCTCTGGTTATGGCAGTGAATCTGGGGTCAGTTATTCAGGTGAGTAGCAAGTGGGACAACTCCGAGCTCCAGCATGCAGATTCTGCTTTATGCAAATTTCATCATGACAAAAAAACTGGGAGAGCAGAAACAATCTTTGATTCTTACCAATTGAAATTGGTGAATAGTGCAGCATTTGAGCCTAGGTAAGAATCTCCASCCTCAGTGTTACAGTGACTGCCTCTTGGTCGTGGCTCAGCTRCTTGCGCACAATGGAGTTGTACTTGGATGATGTTGAATGTTCTCCATCCACATTTGTGCGTACTGCTTTACTGTGTCATGGAAGAACTACTAGTAGGCTCAATGGCTTTACTCATGTTCAGTTCTAGCTTCTGACATGCCATGTTTGTAGTTTTTGAGATAATCTCCTGTTCTCTTTTACCTATGACTTCTTCAATGCCTTTTTTAGTGTATCTGCTTTCACTTTTCCATAATTCATCCTGCAGTTTGCYAGGACTGTGTCCGTAGATGTTTTTTCTTTTTCATTATATGCTGTTCCCAGGTGAGTGAGCCACTTGCACTACCTTTGTTGTTAAGGTTATACTGATGACTTATAAATCTGTCTTTCCACCAATGTTACTGCTCCTTGCATTTAGTCTTGGGTCTCAGGCTGGATCGCTAACATGATGTCTTTTAATTACCTTATCATTCCAAAACAGAACTCTATCCACTTCTCTCCTTTTCTGTCACAAATGATGATAACAATATCCTTCTTGTCACTCAGATTCAATTACTATGGGTTGTTTTTGACTCTTACTTTCCTCGTGTTTCATGTATCCTGACCAGGACCAGATTCGACACCTTTTTATTTTCAATATTGTTCAGATCCATTTTTTTTTTCTTTGATCCTCCTGTTAAATTTCATACTCAGACCTGCTTGCCTCTGTGCTAAATTTTGCAATTTTGTTTTCATTAGTTCTTTTTTTTGTCCATTTGCAAATCAGACACTGCTTCCCTTAAAGCAAATTGTAGTCAGTGAATTCCTTCTTTTAGTCGGCTGCATTTTCATATTCCTTCCCGTTTTATGTTCTCAAGGCCTGCTGCCTCAAATTTAATATACTCAAAAAGCCTTACATGTGTGCTTTCTAAATGTGCTGAGCAGTCCAGCAATAGACTGAGAGGGGGTGGAAAACGTCGGTGGAACCAAATGAAGTACAAGCGCTACATAGATTATTTTTCAGAGTTTGTTTGTTAAGTCCCGAATCTTAAGAAATTTGTCTCTGAACTTTGTCTTTTGTGTGTGGTTTTTGCATATAATTGTTACGTCATGCCTGTTCATACCACTTGCACTTGTAGGTGCCTCCTTCTATGTCGAGACTTGTCTACATATTTGAAGACACTTTCTCTCACAACTATATTTTGTTTCCTACAGCTATGTACCCATGCGAGAACCTCATGAGCTCATCAAAAAACATCTGCTGCTTATTGCCTTTTTATAAGCCCACTTCTGCCTTCTTACATACATCAATTCAAAGTTTCCACGCAGAGAATTTGCTTCTATTCTTTATTTTTTTCTGTAGCAATTTTGTAGTGGTTTGTCATTACACTATACATTTATTTAGGCACAAACTATCCTTTAAAGCATCTGAAAAACATCCTACAATAGTGAGGCTGTAGCCCACGAAACTGAAATAAATTCATTTTGCAAGCTTGTAGTTGCCTTTTCTGCATTCTGAGTCTTCGTTCTTCCATTTTAGCTTCCATT
Organism: Malurus melanocephalus; assembly: GCF_030028575.1. Classification (NCBI taxonomy): domain Eukaryota; kingdom Metazoa; phylum Chordata; class Aves; order Passeriformes; family Maluridae; genus Malurus; species Malurus melanocephalus. Next base: position 2,276,636 of record NW_026623259.1, on the reverse strand, counting down.
AAGGCATGCATTTTTCTGTTGAAAGGTAAAATATACAGCCTGCCTGTGAGGCCACTATTAATTCCACACTATCTCTCTTTTATAGTGCAGCTGGCACCCTACCCTCAGGAGAGCAAGCTCATCACTTCTACCACATGCTTGTTCTCTACCAGTTCAGGCAGCAGGAATCCTAAGTTAGCTATCAAATATTGGTCTTGCCCGTGGCAGCGCAGAGCATTCGACAGTGCCTCTGGGCCAGCTGAAAATAATTTCTAGCACAGTTGGAGTGAAACTAGAGAGGTGTAACAAAGGCAAGTCCTGAGGACGGTATTCTCTCCAGCAATAAACAAAGATTTGCAAAATCAGTAAAACAAAAATAATACAGATTTAATTCAGCATTTTTAAATGTAGCATCCTGTTTTGATCGTGAGAAGTACAAAACTACCTGTGGTCGTAGATTAATTTATATTTCTGAATTTTCAGAAATGTTATATGCTTCCAACACTGAATTCTTAACTTCACTTATTTTTATTTTAGTAATGTTTTTCATACATTTACACGTATTTGTCTCATATGACTTTCATGTTCTTCATTTGCTTACTGCAAATAAGCACAAAGATTTCCAGTCAGGTATTAAGTAAAAAGACAAAATAATTAGCATTACCCAGTAGTTTGAGGCTCTTTTAAAGCTGAAATTTCTTAGTAATTATAGATTATTCTGTTATTTATACTCTGATACTTTGCATTTGCTTTGACCATCTGGGAGATGCTGCAGAAAAGGCTTACTCACGAGATCTCTTTATTCTTAAAACCCTTCATGCTGTCCAAGAGCAGTGTGTCTACCTATGCTTATAAGTGCCTTTACTGCATTTTCCAATCTTTAGGTTAGATAGAAGTACTGAAATGGCTCCTTTACCTTCTCAGAATAATTCTGAATATTTTCAAAACATGAGCTTTCTAACTTTGTAGAGTTTTGCTCAACTGAGTGTATGTCACAGACAATTCTTCTTCAATTTTTTTTAACTAAAACTTGTTCTCTGCTTTTGAAGAATTTTGAAGAGTGGGAAAGCTGCCTTCTCTTTAGTGTTACTCTGCTGCCATGCAATACTTTCATCTTCTCTGTCATCCTATTACCATAATAATTGGCACTGTTTTCTGTATGTTGTCTAGAGAATTATTCCACAAAAAGGGAGAATCTGTCTGTCATTAGGTCCCCAGCTGATGGGTAACTGTAATTGTGCTGATTGTATTGAATCCAGCGGTGATAGACAATGGCACTACATTTTTTATATTATTCTAGCATTGGGTTTTGTGGCCCAGAAGAGTGGCACTTTTGAGGCTTTGGTTGAGTTGAACATCTCACTCCTTTCTTAAAACTTCCATCTTCTCCCCAGCTGAGTTGATTCTGAGGACCAGAATCTGTCCAGACAAGGCTTCTAGCCCTCACTTTGTTGGTTCTCATTTCTCAGCACAATATGCTGTACTGTGCACTCAGAGAAGACCTGCCTGCCTGCCCCTGCAGTTCATGGCCATTCCGTGCTGCTCCATCATTTTTATGGAAACACAGAGACATCTGTGGGGTTTGTGGGTTTTGGGACCCTGTTTCTTTCCCTTTAAACTGTCTGGAGCCAGGGAGGGAATGCAGGCATGGGCTGAAGTGGAAAGGAAAGGACAAAGGGCTGGAGGCAGATGGGCAGAAGGATCCAGTGCTGGTCTGGCTTGGGCAAGGCCACTGAAGGCAATGCAGAGCAATGCTTGGGACTATTGCAGGGCACTGTCAGGCTGGTTTTGCCCTTCAGTGTTGTGTAATGTGTAAGCATGTAATCTAAATGAATGAATTTGGGTATGTTTAGGGTCCAGATACTTCTGTGTAATTCGTGTATTTCCTRTTGCTAACATCTATCTGCTACAAATGGGAACAAGATCTGCTTATTTCATGGAGGTTGTCACATGTTGATGAACTGAGAAGAGCTTTTGGACATTTGCTGGTTCTAAATTTGACTGTGGTCGGAGGTTAAATGTTGAGAATTCTATCATGTGTTCGCCCATCTGGTTCTCAGTTATTTTTGTGACAAGGCAATATGTGGTAATAACATATTATTATTGTTTGATAATAGTTTTAAAGTATTTTGTCAAAATGGCTATTAAATGTATTTTTCTGTATCTGGAAAGTGTGTTTCCCTCACATGACGAACCAGCTTTCTCTAAAAATTGCAGATTAGGTACATTTTATAAAGTAACCCCCTCGTTACTGTATCCATGTTTCATTTCAGTGGCATGCAGCATGCCTTTTGAAGCTCAGGAAATGTTCTTCCTCATCTATGCAGCTTAAACCCCACCAGCTGGATGCTCTTGGATTTCAGTACTGCCAGTTCTTCTTTTTTTTGCCTTAGTCATTTAGTGGCTGGGCTGCTGTGTTCTTGCAACATTCTTCAAAGAAACAAACTTCCTCTGAAGAATTAAGAATCGGAGTGTCCCAGGCCTCCATTTTATTTATATGAACACATATTGGAAGGACCTTTATTAACTTACTTAAGTTTTAAACACTAAGTATGTGCAATTTAATTACCTTGCATTCTCAATCATATCAGTTAAGATATGTCATATATGTTTGTCTTATCTGAAAGTTTTTCACAATTTATGGACTTTTTCGGTCTTATTTTTAGAAATCATCACTTTTGTCGAGCTTTGTTTTAAAAAAGTATTATTTTTGATGAATTTTAATTTTTTATTAATCTTTATCTGCACACTAGCAAAGTCATTCCTGCAGTCAATACTTAATTTCTTACTCTCTTACGCTGACTTTGTCCAGAAACATGAAATGTGCCTTTAGTCACCATTGTTGTAAGAAACATATTGATTAAAAAAAGAAATTGCAGCCAAGAGTCTTTGAAATAGTAAATAGATTTGGATGTTTATACAAAAAGAAAAATTTGAAATTCCCTACTCAAAACATATTGAATACAATAAAAATATCAGCTGTCATATTTAGAAGATTTTGTCACTTATAGGCATGCTCAGCAATGAGAAAACGTTTTGAGCTGGTTTTGTAACGAAGAATATACGGGGAGCTAAGTAAAACAGCTGTGATACAGACTCACTGTGAGATTGCAGGATTAATAACTGTAGACCAAAGTTCAATCCCTTCTGAAATTGTGTGTGTGAGAGACAATTGTTTGTGTTCTTGAAACTGGGAGGTTTTATTTATTTATTTTACTTTCTTTTCTTTTCTGCTTTTTATACAGAAAATAAAAAAAGACCCTTTGGACTTGAAGCAAAGACCCSAAGCAGCATTCTGATTTGCCTCACTTAAAGTCCCTACTGTATTTATTTTCCTGAAGCTTTTTTCCTTCCTTTCTTTTTTTTTTTAATAAACATTTATAAAACTATATTGCTTGAAGTCTCTATCCAGCCAAAATACCTGTGAAATGCTTACCTGCCTTGAGTACCTATGTTCCCTTGCTCCTCTGTTAATTTCTTTGGTTTTTTTATTGTAGTGTTATACTTTCCCATCCTACAATCTTTTCTATATTTCTAGAAAAACACTGTCTTGAAAGATCTGATCAACTTTGTTTATTATGCAGTCACGTGGAGAATCGATAGGAGACAGAAATTGGCTGACTTGTGTGCCAGTTTCAGTGTGGAATACCTGGACTCTAGACTGGAATGATCAGATGCCATCAGGAAGTCATACTCTGAAAGAGTCACAGAATAACTCATCTGGGACTCCTATCAGTCTTGATACTGTGTGAATTGGCTACTGACAGCTAAAAAAAGTAGACTGAACCTTTGTGTGGTTAAAGAGGAGATCAGATTAGAGGCAGCTCTAAGTGGAGTGAGACATTCTGTGACTGCCATACGGGGGTAGTTAAAGCTGAGTACATGGGCGGATGAGTTAGCACCTTGTGAGGTTGAAGGTTTATAGGGACATAGCTTTAGAGTGTAGGTTAACAAGGAAAGGTTACAGGACCAGGCAAGATTTAATCCTGAAAAAGGCATCGGGCAGGGAGAAACTCTTCTGCATAGGAAAACTTTAGATTGCCCTTCCAAAAATGTTGTCTGATTAGCTACAAGCAGCTAAGACCAATGTTGCACCAGTGTTTTGAGGTGGGAATATGATTAGATGTGGATGCATGCCCACAGTGTAGATGGTTTTATCAAATATTTTTGCACAACACTTTTTCTGGAAATCATGGAATCACAGATTGACCTGTAACTCTACCATCTATAATCTTTGGGATTAATTAACACTATCTTTTTTATTCTTTTGCACAGTTTTTCAAATCTTAAAATACGATCTCCTAGTAATACCTGATGTCATGGTTTTACTTGGTCCAATTTTTGGTGGTGGGGGGATGGGACCAAGAAACCACAAAGATGGCTCCTGTGAGGAAGTTCTAGAAGCTTTCTCCTTCTTCTCCAGCAAAAGGAGCCCTRCCCCYTGTGTTTTAGAGMCAATCCMTTRTGGCTCTGAGGTTGATGGACAGGCTGCCCATCAGGCCTGGGCCAATTGCACAGGCTGGTTACACCTCTGTGATGACGTATKGTCTTGTRCTTAAGAGGAATTCAAAACAAGATAGGGGAGGCCGCCATGTAGTTTTAGGTTGTTAGTATTTAGTTTTAGTATCATGCACTGGGGAAAAACAGAGCAGGAGGGTGRGGAGATGTAAGMARAAAAATGGAGACCCAAGATCACAGTAAAGAGGAGATGGGATGAGTTGCTGTGCTGTTGCTGTGGTTCTCGAGCATGGAGAAAACAAGCTGTTCTCGAAAGGACTATTTTGTCAATGGGAGACCTGTATAGAAAAGAGAGCGGCCTTGCTCTGAGGAAAAAAAAMMAAMCYKGSCYTTKRRGRMYKGRMYKRAMYKRWYMRGRRSCMAAAARGGGGRARRRGSYTKGSCCCCCCCACRACGTTTGAAGTGAGTTGATGCTSAGAAGAAATTGTGTTCTGCRGGGAGGATGAGRTGCCCCCGCYCYAYGKCTGAAGYAAGTGGATGCTTAGAAGAAGCTGTGTTCTGMCAGGAGATTTGTGATAGCGGTCTTACGCYRCYGATAMAACGCAGTTTGGCCTTGGAGAACATTCTTTTCTTTCTCCTACGAGGTAAAGAAAAGAATCCCTTGCCATCAGCAGTTATACACTGACTGTTTCTTGGGAAAAGAACTTCCACAGCTTGGAGCTGTARGAACTCTTYTCCTATGATGCTGGACAACAACTGTAATGAGTGGTTTGATCTATGTTAGACTTTCATTCCTGTGCCCTGTRTGTGCGGGAAGACTTGGGGGCGGAGAGGGATGACCTGAGAAAGAGACGGGTCCCGGAAAGGATAACAGGTGTCTTAAAATGTCTGTTTTTATTTTTTCTTCTCCTTGTAAATTTTTCCCTATCTTTGTTCCCCTCCCCGGTACGGTAGTATTCTTAGTAGTTGGTAGTAATAAATCTATTTTGCAACTTAAGTTATTCAGCCTGTCTGACCATTCTCTGGAGCACATACTTATCTTTCTCTCAGGTATGTTATGTTATCTGAAAGCCATAAATTTTCGTGTTAATTGGGGTTTTGCTCTCCCTTCTTCTCYGGTGGGGGGAAGGGAGAGATCGTCGTGGGTGCAGTGCTTTTTGGCTTTCAGCACAGTCCAAACCACGACACCTGAGAATAAATATCACCAAAAAAGGTCCACTTAATTTTGTTGTTTTTTTWAAATTTTTTCTCTTTTAAAATGCTTTCAGTGTTAGTTTTTTCTCTCTATATTGTTACCCTTGAAAATACTTTTACACCATTAGTCTTTCTCTTTAGCTCTGTGTTCCCCGTCAAAAAAGCCATACTGACTTTTCCATTCTCACTTTTCTTTACTCTGTTTGAAGAGAAACTGTCATTTGGATGACAAATGATCTGTGTCATCAGTCAGTTTTCAGTTGTCTGTTTTTCTGTCTTCAGTGAGCTCAACTACTTCTTTGTTAATTTTTTTAATTCCTGCARTATCTTTTTTTTTKCTTTTTTTTTTACTTCTGGAGATCTCTGATTTGATCACTCTTCAAGATCTCTTAAAATACTGATGCATAATTTTGCCATAGAGCCTTTACCCTAAGAAGGGCAGCTCTGTTGAGAGCAGGCCCTACTACCMCCATATATATTTTGTGGGCTACCTTTTTAAATCCCTGTTTTCCTGTCAAGCTTCAAAAGTAAATTCAAATATTTGAAATTCCATTTGACGTTTTTACAGGTTATTACAATACCTTTTCTATAGCTATTTGTAGTCATATATATACTCCATATAATGATTTAAAATTAAATAGCTTGGATTTAATGAAAATCCCAATCCAAGATACTTAAGGRCACCTGTATGTTGTGTATTTAAAACTGATTTTAAAATCTCCGTATTCTTAGAAGACCATCAAACAAGTTTCCATTCTGACATAAAGTTATTTGTCAGTGCAGTGTGCCACGATGAAGTTACACTGACAGAGTGACCAGAAGCGATTGATGTGTCTGAGATAGCAGACATTTTTGAAGAGCTGTGTAAAGCTGTAAATATTTTGTTTGTTCTTTGCCAGATATTGTTTGAAAAGCTGAMATCTGTGTTTTTAACATGTTTGGTTGGAGTCAAATGGTACGTCAGGTCCAGTTTAGTTGAACTGACTTTATCAGGATGTGTTGCAGGTTTGTAAAGATTAGGAGTGGAGATTTAGGCCAAAATTTTACAGGAGGTATTTTCAGTCAGATACTGTTACAAGCTAAGCTGACGAAACATTACTGCTTACCCAAACACATTTTGTTTTCTACCAGATAGGAATTTTGTAATGCAAGTGAAAAGCAAGTTTTAACTGGTTTGGTGCTGAATACCAGAACATCTGTTTAAATCAATGAGTTACCAGATKTGTGGGGAAGAGCTGTGTTTTTAATATTTCTGCTTTTATGGGGGTATTTGACAGGGAGAACATATACTAATGGAGTTGCTGGAATATTGCAACAGTGTTTTAAAGCAAGACTACTAAATAAAATCCTCAATCAGACTAGGAAACTGGGTGTTTGTAACCAACCACTGGGCAYGCTGTGCAGAAATGCGGGCACTGTATATTCTAATTTTTCATCCTTTCTTCTGCCCTGCCCTTGCAACTTGTTGGAAAGTCTTCTAAAAGTGGCATTGATAGTCTTCAGTAGAATAAAATTTGGTGTGGTTTACCATGTGCAGTTCTGGGGAACACCTTTGAGCAGAATTGCTGATGATATATTGTGATGGCCAAGCAGAGAATAAAACAGAAGCTCATACTATCAGAGATAATAAGCAGATAGTTTTCTGTGCTGGAAGCAGTAAACACATTTCTTGTTACGTGAAGATCATTTTCTGGGATTTTTTTTTTTTTTTTTTTTTAAGAAAGATGCCACAGGACAGAAGCGTAAAGATCAAAAGTCTCATATTAGCAGAGATGTGAAGGAAGTATTTTATTGCCTTCACAACTTTTTAAAAGTAAACACAACTTCAGCAGTTTCCATTACCAAATGTCTATTTACACGGAAAAGTAGAGTATTTCATAGCCTTATTCTGGATGTCTACATCAGCAGTCTGGTGTATTTAAAATCTGTTAATTGTCCCTGGAGAGAGATGGGATCCTTCAGCAAGCACTTCAGATAGCTGTAGGGTACTGTGGTAAATCTCTTCAGTCTCTATAGAAAGATGWTTTTATTTCCGTTCTCTGACTGTTTAGGTCTAGGCTTCTGTTGCTTAATTTCATTTGGAGATGTAAATTGGTCTGAAATGAGATATGTTTCAGAGACTTGAAGATTAGTGAGAGAGATTCAACACAGGATTATTAGAGCCACTAGTTCCACTTCTAGTCAGATGTCATTTTAAACTGGGCTGATGATCCTAGTTCATGTTGATCAATATTCCTGAATATACCTGCTCCTTTGAATATCTTGAAAAGATTTGGAAAACAGCTTTCGTATTGTGATTTTAGCATTATTTTAGCTATGCTGGGACTGTTGCTTGAGAATGAACACCTGATATTTTTGGTAAACATGGCCAGCAAAATGTTTGTTTTGTTTCATATTGTCTATGGTACAGTTTAGAGGCAGGAATCTTCCATAAAATTTATAGAAATTCTCATTGGTTGTACTTGGAAAACAGCAGGAGAAATGTGTAGAATTAAACCACTGTCCCCCATGCCCCAGGACACAGAGACCTTATGGCAGTATTTCGTGAGGTATTTGGTCTTATTTAAAGATCTCAAAAGTGTGAACCTATAATTTCTGTTTTAATTTTGTACTGATTCCAGAAAAAGACAGCACATATGTCCATAAGTATTCTTCTGAGAAGTACCTTGGCAGTGTTGAACAGTGAGACTAATGGTTACTGGAAAAAAGAGGTGCTATACTGAGAGTCTAAAAAGTTTCTACATTTTGGTGGCACGTTAGCCTTTTTATTTTTTATCACAAATAATGTTCTTAGTATGTAAATAGGCACCAAATCTAATACCCTGCTGAGTCTGAACCCTTGTGTCTTATGTATTTAGACCTTTGCTAGTACTTGTGCTGCTTATTACATTTGCAATGTAAGGGCCAAAGCAAGAATAATGTAATTACCACTATTTGAAAAGCACTAGCATGTAATGGGGTGTGATTCAGGCATCTGAATTCTCAGTGTAATTTACCTAAGTTTAAAATTGCTATCAAAATTTTGAAATGTTGATAAATATTGTTMGTGGATGTTTATGAACCGTGGATATATAATTATTGTAAATGGAAGACTTTCATTCAGCTGTCTTTATTGAAATATTTAAAATGTTAAATAACATTAAGTGAGCGGCAGAATTTTTTAAAAAAGCTTTAAATTCATAACATTTTTTTCCATTCCATATCAATAAGGGATCTTGGTGTAAGGTCCGGCATAAATCTCGAAGCAGAACTGCTTTCCAGACCGTGGCACCATGAACTACCTTGCTTCCAACATATTTTTATATTTTTTTCTTCACTRCAGTGCTCCAATATGTTTTACTGCCCTTTACCTAACTGCTCTCTATATTGTGCAGACTGTATCTCAGTATTTATACAATTTCCCTTCTATTTTCATATCCTGCATGCTCATACTGTACAAAAAGGAGATAATTGAACTCRTGTTGCACCACGTTTTATGTGCAGCTTTTTCTAAATGCTTTGTGTGCCTCTTCTGTTGAGATAAGTCTCAATTTTCTTCCTCCCTAATGACTACGTTGAGGATTTGCTAAGAGTGCAGTGACAATGCATGTGAAAGAGCTCTCAGTATCTGACTGATGACACTTCAGCAGCTAATTGCTCATATAATTTTACTTCATGAAACGGTTCATACACCTGTTTTGCTTAGTACATAACTTCAGAAATCTACATGGGTGAGTGAAGCCTTGCCAAAATGTATGAGATATATTCCAAAACCCACAAACGTAATTGGAATTCATAAGGATCTGCTCTGAATTATTCCTTTTTCTCCCACTGAAAACTCTACAGTAGTAGATATTACTGACAGAATGTGTTTCTGAAATTTCTTAAGTTTTTACATTATTTTGTTTCATTTGTCATTCTGAAAGGTAGTTTCTGCTTTCATTGAAAATGACAGACAAAATTGCTTTCTAAAAAAAMCCATCTGATTATTGTGAAAACCTGCAGAATTAAGAAGTATGTTGAGTTCAGTTTTTGAAAGGAACTGAAGAGCCGCTGTGGTGAGTTACTTCATGAGAGAAGAAATGAAAGGACAAGGCAAAAAATAGTCACTCTAGTCACTTTCACTGCCTGTGCAGAGTGATAGTCCCAGAAATAAAACACATCCCAAAAAAAGATAAAAAGGGAACCTAAAAGCTGGTGTAATTAAAGTTGCTGCTTGAAGCTGTTTTATTTGGAAACCTCAGTTTTGATGCCTATACTAATGATGCATCAAAATGCCTAAACATAGTTAAAACGATTTTTGAGTGCAGCAATTTAAGAATTGACTAATTTCCATATCAATTAATCATGAAACCTCCAGAAATTAATCTGGCTTCTCCCTGAACGTTCTATTAATTCCTGCCATGTCAGTCCTCTCCTTCCTCCACCACAGCAGCTTGTAGATTTTGAAGTTTCTGTTCCTGCTCCCCAGGTATAGGAAGAGCAGTAGGTGCCCTGTGAGAGGTGATGTGGACAGATAGAGCCAGTGTTAATGGTAGTAATTGAATTCTTTCCAAACTGGTGCAAATTTGAACTATGTCAGAAATTRAAAGGAGTTTGTTCTGGCACAGAAACTCTGAAGTTTAGGAAGTGTCCAACCAATATACTTTCCAGTGGTRTCATTTTGAGTGCCAAATTCTTAAGGAGTTTTCTTGTTGCCAGATAAAGAAACTATTTTGTAATGGACTGTAGGAAATGTTGCTGTATTTATTGAAGTGTGTATGAGACTTAGACTGTAGCAGAGATTTAAGTGAGCTAAAATATAGAGCTATGTTTGTGTCTCTCTTCTCCCCTTTCCYTCTTCCTCTCTTCACTTTCTCCCCCCTTCTCCTTCCTTCCCTCTCCTTTTTTTTGGGAGCATAGAAAGACCATACTGGGTAAGAGTATCAGAAGTCCTTTTGACATTTCTAGGTAGTCTAATCTAACAGATTTTTTTGAATGTCTCTAGAATAGTTACTAAATACCATCAAGTTCTTGATGTATACAATACTCCCTGTAGTGGAAAACAAAGGCTGCTCTCTTGCCAGTGAATACACTACAAGAATTAGTGGGTCTTTTCCTTGTTTATGTGCTGTAATCTTATTTCCTGCTAGGAAAACAGGTAATTCTTTCCTTCCTGTGCAATATTTCATTTAAGAGAAACATGACTATATGTATCAATTTYCTTTCACAGATGTAGTTCCTTATTTCATGTTGCCCTCTCACTGAGGAGTCAGACTAAGTAAGAGTTTCAATAGGGTTAGTAGATCATGCAGTATACTTCAAAAATGCATATTTTCCCATTTCAGTATTGAATGGAACACAATTAATGACAAAGGATCTTTGGATATGAAACTCATGAAACAATATTGTACTATTTGTTCTCATTCTAATTGTGTTACATTATCTTTCTGTATACATGCTAATAGTTAAAAATGAATTTGTGTAAATTTGTGTATTGGCCTCAGAACTTAGGACTGGAAGTGTTCTCTTGAGCCATTAAGGTCAATTTTTACTACCACAGTTGTAATCTCATATTTTTCTTTGCAATTCTTTTAAAAAATGGTTTAACATCATAGCTGGATTTAATTTACATACCCCTGTTTTTCTTGCCAGAAGTTCTGGCAGTGTCCTTCGTGTGAGGAAAAAGTACATCCTGAACCTTGACACTGATTGCTCTAAAATCAAGAAGAGTCATAATTGGAAGTACATTGCAATTTTTAGATTGATAAATATTAAATTGTGTACTAGATTCCTTTCAAATATGGATTTGAGAAATTCTGATGTGATTGCCTGTTTTTCATGTACAGGCATTGGTTTTCTAGTAGCTTGTCCTCTGGAGTTCATAGGAGGCGTACAGATTTTTTGTGCGTATGGCCCAGTGTTGCTCCTTGATGTCTTTGAGATTCTATGGGTAAAACTAAGAGGGATTTATCCATCAGATATGTTCAGGTTAGTCTGATCATAATAGAGGTAAGTATGCCTGCTTTTTGAGGAGTCTTTTTTTCTAGAGTAAAACGGAACATAACATATTACTTTATAAATGTTCTTACTGATCCCATTATTCTTTCTGTGCATTTTACAAATAGGATGTGATGTTTTGAGTATGCTTCAGGCTTCAGTAGTTTGTACAATGTTCTATTTTCTGCAGCAAAAGCATGTCAAGGTGATCTCTGTGGGTGGTTAATATTTTCTGGAGTTTATTCTTCAACCATGAAAATATGCAAAACTGAAGAGCTTGGTGGTATGTCATATATTCAGGTATAACATACATATATTTCAGTTTTATCATCRTTAACAGAAAAAACCTAGCAAATTCTGTTTGTTTATAGATGAATGCAGCATTTGTSACTCCTGACTTGTGCTTGTGGTTATGCTGGTGAGCAGTTCTTGCAATAGCTTATACTGTAATTTTGTGGCACTGTAGTGTAAAAGTGCTGTATAAATGAAATTTTTAAAAACATAATGTTCAAAATCATTGAAAATTGTAGAATGTGGGGGGAAATGTAAAAATTACAGAATGTTTGCTTTTTAGCACAAATATTCTCGATTTATCTGAAAGGCTTTAGGTGTTCTTTTCCGTATTTTCAAATATAAGTAGTTTTAAAAATAATTATGGAAAGCAACAGTAACAACTCTATAAAATAAAGGAATAAATATTGTAAACGGATTTAAATGGGGAAGAATTATTGTAAGTCTGATTGTTAAAGAACTGAAATGGGCCAAAGTTGAATGTAAGTACTGCTCAGTATGCTTTCACTATTGCTACAGCAGTAACAAAAAGTAGTAACAAAAAAAATTGGTAGAAAAATTGTCAAATATATCCATATAAATAAAACACATTTGATTTATAAAAAAGGGATATTGAAGAAGCTTCTGAGCATTTCAAATAAATGCATACCTTTTTTCTTTAAAGACAAAAGCAAACATCTAAGGAATTAACTCTTAAGAAATAAAAATGTGCATTCTGATTGCTAGCTGATACATGTTTTATCATTGCTTATGTCTTTCTTCTGGTTTTATTTCCTTTAACCTCTGGGAAATTGTGTTTCTGCTGTTTGTATAGCATGTAGGAAAAGTGGCTCTTTACTAAAGTTATCTTCTCTGGTACAATGTGGGCCTGGTGGAGGGCAGCAGCCATTTGGTGCACCGTGTTTCAAGAATACATCTGGTGATGATGGACATTTTACTGGACAGCAAAATACTTTTATCATGAACAGCATAATTTTTGTCAATATATTATTTGATTGCTTTTCGAATTGCAGAATTGTAATGGCAGTCAGAAATGGAGAAATGTTATGAATCAATCTAATAGCAAAACTAAGCTCAGAAATTCCTGTGTGCATATATTAATGAATTCTCTCAGGGTTTATAAAATTTGGGTGCCTAAACAATTTGGGTGTATAAACATACTTTAGAATTCAATAAATGTGATATATACTAAAGGTACTAATCTGTAAATGGCAATGAGTAGTTCATTATATGTGTTTGCCATCCATGTTTTGTATGCTATTTGCAGCTGGTGGGTATTTACATAAAATCTAAGTAATGATAAAGTAGGGTTGAGAAGTACGAAAACAGTAGAAAATATATATTATTAATAAGTATATATCTAATATACTAGAGATAGCATATTATATAATACTTTATATAATAATATATTTATTATTATCTTATACATAATATTGTATATAATATATAATTATTTATATATATATATATATATAAATATATATTCCACTTGGATGAAATTGGTTTAAGGAAAGGTATTAAAAACTTTTTTTATACCATGACATTTATAGCAATTTTGGAATTTATAACTTAGCTGTTAAATTAAACAGTAGTACTGTACTTTGACTTTCACCAAAATTAGTCAAGCAATTCAAATCATTTGTTGCTTTGTTATTTTCTTCATATATAACAAAATAGAGGTGTAGAATACGAAACTTACACTTGTGTTGGAATTGATACAAACCAAAATACCTCAATTTTACATTTCAATGATGGAAAGAGAGGAGGCAGGATTAGCTATTGGATTTTGGTCAGAGTTTCTTGACTTCAGCAATGAAAGAGATTAAAAATACCTTGAAAAAATATGTTTTGCTGTGTGTCAGTGAACTCAGTTTCAATACCTGTCTGGCCCATGAAAAAATAAAGTTGGAATTATCAGGAAAATTAGTGTGTTTGCTTTACGATTAGTATTAATTAGCATTACCGTGTATTTTATATTAATTTGTTGGACTTACGTTTTAGTAAGTCTTACATATGGAGAGTTTGGCAGCAGGAAAGTGGCTTATGAATTCATGATAAAAGTAAGTAGATAAGATGCAAAAAGAGCAAGGGTAAGTGTGGAAATTTTTGGCTAAACATTAGAAGACCTTCCAAATGTCAGAATTTACTTTAACTGGTTTACATGTTGCTATAATTGCCCACTACTGAAGACTTGCAAGAATAATGTAAAATCTGCTGAAGGTAGCCCAGTATTTTTATACTTGACAGAGTGAGCTTGGTTATGTGTCCTGCAAATCTAAGATAACCTGAGAGGTCATCTGTCAGATGTGACACTGAAGACCTGTGCCCTTCTGAAGTGGCAGCTGGAGGCTGGATGGGGCTACCTTGGACACAGTAGAGCTGGGCATGTTTGCAGAGTTACCAAGTGGAAAGATAGTTTTTATTCTTTGCAGTGTAATGAATTACTCTGCTTTTAAGGGGTGTATTGAATCTATAGAACGACTCCTGTAAAGTRCTTTGAATAAATGAGGGGTCAGATACGGTTTGTTTGTCTCAAAGAGTTTTATTGCAATCAGTAGAGTCAAGAGAATGCTGACTCAGAGAAGCTGAAAGGATCCCAGGTTTTAGTTATTTCTCCTTATAACATATTTACAGAAARGTGTACAGTCAAGGTGGAATTTTAGATATAATAACATTGCATGAATTCCAGCTGTGGAATCCATAAATAAAGGAATTTCAAAAGTTCCCAGTTCTGTTTTTAAATCTGTCCTGCTAAAATCAGTGTGAATTTTGCTATTGAAGGGTAGCCTAGTTACATCAGTCCTGARCTACCCTGGAAATTTTTTCCATGTAGTCACATTTATGAAAGGACCTCTTACAGTATAGTGTTTAATGGTAACATCACATGAAATTAAATTTATTTTTTGTATTTCACTGAAAAGTTTCAATTGCTTTAAATCAAGGACAGTTTAAATTTCCCACAGGCAATATACAACACGAGGCCTTTCTGAGACTGCTGGCAGGCAGTTTTCAAAAGGGTACTTTTTGTATTACAGTTCAGGGCAGCAGGATCCTTTTTAAATAAATGCTTCTTGACATCAGTAATCCATGACTTTAATCTCTTTTACTTTACCTTTGACACCAACATATTGGTGCTTGTTTTCACAAGCATTTTTACAATTACACTGTTTATTCTTTCATTATTCCCATTATTTTTTTTTTTTGTCTTCTTCTCCATCATGTGTCTTTAGTTAGTTTTTCCTCTCTTTTGCTTCCATTACTCAGCTCTTCAGCTGCTTGTATTTATTCTGATAATCTAAGCACAGACTCTGGAAAAGGGGCAGGTGGAAAAGCTGCTGCTGAGTAACATATGAAGTGCATCTGCTGTGGTGTGACAGATCATCTGAGGTCATTGAATATCATCGTGCTTGATCTTTYTCATTTACTGGAATTAGATATTTTTCCTTGTGCCTGAATGGTCACATGTGCAGCCAGAGCAATCCCAATGTAGTTCAAATTTACAGCCCACAACACCCAGAAGTGACACATTTGTCTTCCAGTCCTCTTACTTTTTCTTCTTTTCCCCTTCCACCAGCACATACCCTGGCTTTCACAGCTTGTTCTTACAACACAGCTTGTTCTTGCTTTTGGCACTGGATCTCTGTTAYGATTTATCTTTCAGTTTTGAACATAGTTCCCATTTCTTTTGTTAAATTTGCTTGTGAAACAAGGCAAGTCTGTTTCTTTTACCAAAAACGTTTATTGCATGTGTCAATTGCTGTTTGTTGCAATGGGATTGGGGTAAATTCCATGTAACATAGTCTTTTTTGGAGAAAAGTTTCAGTGATTATGACAATATTTGTGTTCCTTACAGAAACAAGCCATGTGCTTGTAATTTCTGACCTCTTTTAAGTGAGCTAGAACTTTTAAAAAACTTTATACTTGGGATTCTGATACATACATTGCAGTAATGTAGGAAAGACTTTGGAAGCATGTGGTATCATGGACCATATATATCTCAGTAGAAAATTTTACATTAAATTGCTGCTTTTGTTTATGTCACCATTTTAGGGCTGTCAGTTTCCAGAACATATGCAGTAGGTTTTCACAGTACTATAGAACGTCCTTCAAAGTATTAGCAAAATGTCTAGTGCTGTGTTTCTGTGGGGTCAGTAGGTCAGAGTTAGGGGCTGGCTATGGCTGTCTGCTTGCTTGCTTCCCTCCTCAACAGGACACGAGGGAGAAAATAGGATGACAAAAAGTTCATGGGTTATGATTAAGACATGGGAAATTACTTACCTGTTATTGTTACAGGCAAAATAGGCCTAACTTGGTAAAAATTGATTGAATTTATTTCCAATTAAAATGTTTTTGGGTAGTGAGAAATAATGAAAGCATCGCTTTCTTCAGGCAGCACCAGCTCACCTTCCTGTTCACTGACTTTCACTGGTGTTCTCACGCTGTTTCTCACACTTTCCCCCCACCAGTCCTCCTCTGTGGGGTGCTTTTGCCTTTTCCTAAACCTCTTCTCTCTGAGGCATCACTCTGCACTGGATGGGCTTGAGYTTCACCTCAAGCACCAACACCCTGTCCAGTAAATAACCTGGGAGACAATTCATCACCAAAAGGGAGAAGGAACCTCATATGAATGACAAGGCTTGTTTTTCTAGGTTTTTGGGTGAAGGGATAAAYAAAAATCTAAAGTTGGCTCCTTTTAGGTCTGCTTGTATTAGCAAGGGCTTTTCAGGGAGGAGAGATGTGTGGCACAGGGGTTGAGGGAAGGTGGCAATGGGCCTACTGAGTCTAAAGTCCCAAAATCTAAATGGTTTAAGCATATTATTACTGTCGCTAAATTGCTGTTTTGGTAGAACACTGAAACTGGACTCCTTTCTTGCAAGGATGGGCCTTTTTTTTGTCACGCAGTAAGATCTGGAAACTAACAGCTGGCATTTAGGTATTATATAGTCATTCTCTGTGGAATGTAAATTTAAGTTTTTCTGTTTAATATTCCTGATTTTATAGGGCAGTGCTTATTTTTTCAGGGTTATAAATGATATGTTTTTGATACTGATTATATATAAATATAAAAGCAGTTTAGGAACACATCCTGTATGTTACCTGACAGTTGTTAATAAGTACTGCTGGGTCACTGGAAAGATTTTCCTTTTAAGGCATTGGATCACATTCATATCCCTGACAGAAATTTTTACAGGATACTAGAAAGTGATTTRTCATAAATTAAAATTTGTTGGCTCTGCATCAGCCAAAACAATTGACATTCCTGGCAAAAGTAATCACATGGTACCTTTTTGAAATAAAGTTCTCATCTGCCAAGATTCTCTTACCCTATGCATTTCAATCATCCTTCTTTAAAAGGGAATATATGTTAATATTTTGGAAAGAAAAACTACATAGTTTAGCTTATCAATATTTTACTGTATTTATTTTATATTGAGTTTGTGTGCCTGAAGATGTTTGCAAGGGGGTCATTTTATTCATGTAAAGGTTGAAGAAAGTCACAAGATAAGCATAAAAATAGAAAATGTCCAAGAAAATTTACTGCCTTTAAAATATAAAAGCTATCTATATTCCCATTATGCTTTAATTTGTATGTGTCAGATAGATGTTTTATGTTTCATGAGCAACATGTACATCATACAGTGCAGGAGGTTGTTATGAGAATTTTCTCATTTAGTATTAAAGTCAGTGCAGAACTGAGAGTTGGTATAAATGACTAAATTATTCTGAACTCCTAATTTATTTGAAAAATTGTTGKTTTTTTYCAATGTGTTAAAGGGGTTAAACTCATTCATAGACACTTAATAGAATTTTGGAATGGTTTGGGTTGGAAGGGGCCATCMAGATCCTCTARTTCCAGCCCCCTGGCCTTTGGCAGGGACACCTTCCACTAGACCAAGTTGCTTAAAGCACCAGGCTGGCTTTGAGTATTTCCAGGGTCAGGGCRTTTACAAATTCTCTGGGCAACATGATCCAGTGTCTCACCCCTGTTGCAGGATAGAATTTCTTCCCTGTATGTAATGTAAATCTACCTTATTCCAGTTTAAAGCCATTGCTTCTTGACCTATCACTACCTGCCCTCTCCAGCTTTACTTCTTTATGAACACACCTTATTATCTTAGGAAAATTAACAATTTGATCACTCTTTTTTTGGCTTTTACCATTTGGTTTAAATCACTAGGGTAAGATGCTTTGCTGCTTTAACGGTATTGTCCAAAGGGTAATTAAAAAGAATTATAGAAGATACTACCTTTATATTTAGTGTGGGATCACCTGCAGAATCCTTCTGCATATGAAGAGTCCTGAAGTTCTGCAGGTATGTGTGGCAGTTTCCAAAAGTTTCAGGCAACATTTGTATCCTGCATACATTGTATTTTCAGAAAATGAATTCAAATTTCATAGAATCATAGAATGATATGGTTGGAAGAAAGCTTTAAGATTGTCCAGTCCAACCACRCACCCAGCAGCACCACTGTAACTCCTAAACCCTTAAACCACATCACCCAGCACCAAACCCAAACTCTCCAGGTGTGATGAGTCAAGAACTGCCCTGAGCAACTTATTCCAGTGCCTGCYACCCTAACAGCTACCTGAAGGGAGGTTGTAGCCAGGAGGGGGTTTCCCAGGCAGCCAGCTGACAGGGCAAGAGGAAATTGTCTCAATCTGCACCAAGGGCATTTCAGGCTGGRCGTCAGGAAGGATGTCTTCATGGATTCAGATTGAGCTGTCTGAGGAAGTGATGGAGTCACTATCCCTGGAGGTGTTCAAGAAATGACTGAACATGGCACTTAGTCTATGGTTTAGTTGGCACAGTTTGGACAAATGTTGGATTTGATGATCTTGGAGATATTTTCTAACCTTAATAATGATTCTGTGATGTCCTTCCAGGAAATACTCCAAATTGTAATTTATTCTAATTTCTGATATCCTCTCTTAAATTTTTAGCAGTGCGAAGAGCTCCTTTTTTTTTCTCCCATGCAGTTTAGTTTCTTTTAGAAACTTTGGGTAAGAGAGGTTATAAAATCATCTCTGGAAATACTTTATTTACAAGTGGATTTCATCTATTCATCTTGCTGACTTCTCAAAAAACCTAAAATCATCCAAGGTGTGTCCTCAGTTTTCATACGGGCATATTGACTCCTTCCTAACATGTCGTTTATACCGATTTATGCATAAACTTTATTGTAGCCTGCAGGAGGTTACCTAGTGTGAACTCYATGTGTATTGATCTGTAGCTTTCTGCACCTTCTCTAGATTTTTTAGGGCTGATTTCATATTTGCACACTTATTTTAAGACAATTTGAAGCAGGCATTTTTCTATTGTAAATTCAGCTATTTCATACTCAAGTTCCTTTAGAGTTGTTGATGGGATACACTCCAATGTAATAATCTGTTAGAGCTCAGTTTGTCTTTTTGTTCTCAAGTTCTCTATCGGCACTTCAATTTAGGACAGATGTATCACGTATCTCTCTGAGGACGATGTCTAGCCTTAGTCTTAGACTTCCCCAGTCTCCCTCTGATGTGGATGAAACCCCAGATTTTTGGTGGCTGCTGCTTTCTACCAGCCTCAGCAGAAGCCCCCAGGTGGCTGGTGTGGGCGACCCAGCCTTGGTCCGTCCCCACTGAGGTGCCTGCTGCTGTGGTCTGGGGCTGTCCCCTGCTTCCCCTTGGCAGCCAGGTCCTGCTYTGCCCATGGACAGCCCCCACAACTTCTGTCCTCCAGCCCAAAGGGAGCTGCTGATCCCTGCAGCCCTGTGACACTGGACTGAGCTTTATGTTTAAGCCTCCCAAAGATTAAAATCCTTTCTGTTTTCCTCACTTGGACACAACATGAAGCTTTTACAAGGATGCCTCTTTCTTTCTAATAGCCTCCTTCATCCCATTTGTTCATGACCGCTCCCTTCTCTGGATTTTCTCAGTCTTTTTTGATGGGTTGTATGCATTTCTTCTGAGCTTGCARAAGGTGTCTTTAATCAGTCTTTGTGCAACCTGTTAAAATGTGACTTTTGTAGCTGATTCTTTTTTCTTCCTTGTAACAAGCTTACTCATTTTTATTCAGTGACCCCCTTTGAAATGGTGGTAGAGGTTTTTTGGCTTTTGTTGCCCCTTCAAGGGCATAGATTCCAATCTACATCAAAGCAATTATTGACTGTGGCTGGAAATTTACTTTGAGTCATACCCCTATATGTCGTGTGCTTGTACAAGACAGGCAGAAATATCCACCAGCCCTGATACTTATCTGCCATACTTATAGGGACATTTTTCATTGTTATGAAGGTGCTCTGTTTCTTAGGAGTCTTTAGGGATTGGTCCAGAGCATGGGTTAGATTTATATCCTATGGCTTTCTTGATATTGTCTACCTTGGCCACTGCTGAAGGGGAGTCTCTGGGTTGTTTAGCATGAATGGACTGTAAACTGCATGATGGATCTCATAACCAAGAGCAGTCATTCTCTAATGAATGAAAAAAAAAAAAAAAAGAATTCTTGAGCTTGCCCAGCTATCAGAAATGGTCCATATGAATACACAGCATAGCTGAAGGATTGCTGTGCCTGTAGGGAGGACTGGCCTATGTGTAAGAGTTTTCCTTTCACAGACTGATGTAGCTCTGAATAAGAAGTCAAGAAGCAGATGATGGAGATGTGTGATCAGCATCCTCTAGAAACACCTGTTACTCACCAGGCAGGGTCTCCAAGAAGARATCAAGGACATAATTCTGTTCTTCCTTGCAAAAGGTATAATTAATGAAGTCATGACAAATTTTGGTTTTAGGATAGGACCCTCTGCAACGATCCAGTCATCTTACGGAGGTTTAATTTGTGACAGTTATGTATAGCTAACTGTTTTTAGTTATGTATAGCTAACTGATCATACCAGTTTTGAACCAACCTCCTAAGCATTGCAAGCAGTTGTTGAAGTGCCCAAGCTGAGGATATGTTAAGGCTGTGGAAGCTCTGTGCTGATGAGGGAGTTACTTGCCATTCAACCAGAGTAGAAAACATGTACTTCAAGATGCTGCAAACAGTCAGATATTGGTGATGACATCAATTAGGGGGGCAATCGCCTGTCTTTATTTTTATGGTGGCATTTTTGGAAGGAGATTAAGGCTGCCCAGGTAGATAATCTTGGAACCTCTTTCTGTTCACTTGTTTTGTGGGGTTTTTTTTCCCTCTTTTTTTTTCCTCTTCATTTTTTTCACAGTTAGTTTGGCTTATGTATCATAATTTATTTTTTTTTTTTAATCTGGTCTTTAGGAGCTCAAGGAGTGTGTGTGTGTGTGTGCTAGGTTTTCTGTTCTGTATTGTTTGTGGGTGTGGACTTCACACTGGTTTCTTTTTCTCCCTGGAAGTTGTGTGTCTCGTTAATTGTCTGTGTTTTATCGTTGGTTTTGTTGARCTTTAAATATATTAATTTAGATGAGATTCTTGTGGGTGTGAAAGAAACAGGAGGAGCTAGAGTTCCACATGCAGATCCTGAATGCTGGTATGATTGGAATAAACTGCAGAGTAGCAGAACACGTAGAAAGTTGGGATTTAGTGATGGATGGATGCAAGCTCTACAGAAGACACGGGTAGTAAAAAGGGAGGGGAGCGTTGTGCTTTATGTGAAGGAACAGTTGGAATGCCCAAGACCCTTACGTGTGAAGGTGTTGATTCAATATAAGGGAAAAGATTTTCAGTAGAAGGACAATTRTGCAACATAAACAGTTGCCTAGAGAAACCAGGTTCTGGAATCTCTTTTTCTAAAAGTTTTGGAGATGCATCTGTCTGATGCACTAAATGACCCAGTCTAAATTTGGATGCTTTATKCAGTTTCTGCTCATCAACCACTGTATGAGTGGGAGAGTCTGTGATACGATGCATCATGGCAGAGAGGTCAGGTGCATTTTGACTTTATGTGTTACTGGATTATAAATCTGTACATAGATATATGTTCCTTRAGAACAAACTAGATACGTAAGACAGATCAGGATGGTCACTATATATGTGCTCTTACGAGATACTACTTTTTAAAGTTGTTCAGCATTGTCACCTGATAGTATTCCTGAATCGCTTCTAAYCACATCACAAGAGAAAAAGGGAGAAACACATTGTAATTCTAGAAATAATTCACAAGACTGCARTGCCATTGTATTAGTGGTATTGTAGAACAAATTATTTAGGAATAGTTAATTGTGCTTTCATTTTTGTTTATATTSTTCTCCACCAATTAGTGTAGACTGTTGCAGTTTATTATAATAAGAAAATTCAACAGGTAGAAAGTRTGTTTTGTCTTGAGTTGTCTTACAATAAATTATATGTTTTCAGAAGAAAGACTGACATGACTGAGGATAAAGTAAGGTGCGGTGTCTGTGCACATTGGATAAATTCTTCAGAAATAGTTACAAATATATTTATTTGGTATTGGTATATATTTATTTGATATTGGTATCATGCATGCTTTGTAGTGTCAACACAGGTTATCTATCGTGTAGGGGCAAAGTAAAGCAAGTTAGACCTGCCTCAGGAATGGTTTGGTCCATATACCCAACTATTCAGACAATGTTGCTGTGAAAATTTTGGAAGAAAAGACTGATTTTTTGCATCGCTCCAGGCTTCCCATTCATTGCTGTTTTCTCCATTTTCTCCAATGTGCTTTGAYAAGTGCAGGTGATTGGTGTCCTGTTGACCTGTAGGATGAGTAGGACCCAAATGGAACAACATTCCCCCCCAGCCCCTCTCCCCCAAGAGGAATTATAAATAACCTGTCCATCAGTTGCACAGTGGATGGAACATACTGGAAGGAGATGATGCATTTAGTCCATGTGGACATTTGTTTTGTCACTGGCTGATTTCCAAGGCATTTAATATTAAATTTCCCTTTTTTTTTGGTAAATTTTATTATTATTCTTGGCTTCTTTGCACAGATGCATGTTTTCTGGATTAATGGAGTATGGGTGTTTTGCATAGTAAATTTTATGTTATAAAAATTCAATAATAGTTTTTGTGGTGTAGAGTATAATGTTTATAACTTTATRAACCTTTAAAACTACATAGCATTGAAAAATTTGGAAAATATACAGCTGGAGAAGGTTGACAGCTCAAKAATCAGTCAGGAATTCATTATTTTCTCTGTGCCATATGAAAAAATAAATGCTTCTGCCACCACTACCGAACTTCTGTTTGGACCCACTGWTAAAGTAATCTAGCCTTCATTTGTCTAAGTAGTAATGTAAAATAGTATGTAAAAATTAGCTAATGAGATCACAGTGGTAGGAAGGTCTTTTCATTGGCTCATTTAACTTTGGACTGATTATAAACAGAACACTAATTCAGTTTGCATGTTCTTGTTAATTATAATGGCATTCAGCCGTGCTCCTCTGGTTATGAGCTTCTGAGTATGTTTCTGTCACAGAAATTGTCTAACACTACTTGAAATCAGGAAGAAATACCAAAGGCCACCAATAAGGCAGGACAATGAATAAAAGCCTGTGTCTCAAATCAAATTATTGTCTTAGAGGCAGTGTTCAAACATTTAACAGGTAAAGTTGCCCTAATGATTTGTGATCTAAATGTAGAGCAAACTAAGAGGTGATTGCAGCAAGTAAATGAATGAGTTAAAGAAATCACTTACAGCACATGGGCATTGTATKCATTTAAATAAAATTTCTAAGGAATGTCTTCATCCAGGAATGAATTTTACTTTCATTTTGAATTAAATATTCTAGGGATTTCTAACACAACTACGACCATTAACATTCTGCCAGGATGCTTTTAAGGCTTTTGTTAAAAAGATCTGTGAATTTGGTTGTAAATTTTTAAGGTTCAGATGGAATTCAGATGGAATTGTTAGATATTGAAGAATGGAAGAGATATCTCTGTAAGCACTGTCAGTAGGGGATAGGTAAATAATTAAAGATCTACCTTCTGTGGCCCAAGGGGTGGAATCTGCTGGCTCAGGTAAAGTAGAAAAATGTTGGTGTTGAACTGGAAGAACTGGAATGATTTCAGATCCAGGTTTTATAATAYAAAAATCAAAACAAATCAATGTTTRCAAGAGAAGTAATGCCATTTTTCAAGAGACAGCTGCTTTCATCAGGTAAACCACACTGAAATGTAGCATAAACGAAATATAAGCCAATAGATAAAAAAAAGAGAAAAATTTCTAAAGATCAAAGTTTCTAAAAATAAAAATTTGTACCTGTAAAAAGAGAATTGATAGGTAAGACCTGCTATCTGTCTGTGACATATCTGTCACATCTTCTTTGTGCCATCCTCGCCACTTTAAATATTTCGTACTGATTTCTGATTAAGTATAGAAATCCAGAAATAGACCAAAGATATAATTATAATCATTGAGATTAATGACTGTAGTTGTTTTCATACTAAGACTAATTATCAAAAAACGTTGTAATGAAAAATTTCTTCTAAMAAGGCTGTATCTCAACAAAATGGGTCATGTTTTGCTGTAAGATTTCATATATAGTAACTGTGATTGTCTTGGCTTTATTTCTGAGGTGAAGCAAGATGTGATGTTTAATATAGTCCAAGCTAAGAAAACTGATGATTTGAGAGTATTTTGGTGTAATGGAGTACAGGAAAAAAAGAGAAGTACAGAATATTCACGTTCGAGGCTTACATATAAACATCTGTCAACAAGATGTAGTGTTGAAGAAATAACTTTAATGTGCATTTCTGTCTAGAATTCAGGTGTGCAAGAAACTTGAAAGACTTAGAGGCAAAGCTGCCTCTTAATAAGAAATAGGACAGCGAGGTGAATGCTTCTCTCTCAATTGGTTGGACATTTCTATTGTGGATCCAGGGTGACCACATGACCACCAAGCAAAGTTTCATTGACACATATTTTACTTTCCAGCAACTTTTAAGTATTGCCACCCACCTTCACCTCCTCATATTTGCCTTAGGATTCTTAGCTGTTTTTAACATTTTCTTCTYTTTTTTTGCTTTGTATTAAGCTCATAAGAGATCCTTCTCATTTCCCAGTGCTGTCCTGCTGTGCAGGGGTTTCATGTAGTGTTTATTCCTCCAGCCTGTCATTCTTTGCTCTCCCTTCTTCACTTGCTCTACTACAGAGGCTGCCAGGTAGCTTTCAGTTTTCTAGGAACTTCGACCTTCCCAGCAGGTTTTGTTACACTCTACAAACAAAGGAAGAAGTTAGAACTGCAGCTCTTTTAAATGTCCAAACATYTTGTAACAAAGTGTGTATTAATAATGCCAGTTGGAACACAGATTTTTTTTCTTAAACTGTGGAAAGGCAGTCTTTTCTTTATAAAATTCTACATTCATTTTACTCTTCAGCCTGCTTCTGTCTGACCTTGTCAGCAAGAGAGAATTGCCAAGAGGCACCACCGAGAGGCTGGTAGGATCTGCTTCAGAGATAGCAGAGTTTCAGGCATTAAGTCTGTGTCTATATTAGTAAATTAAACAATATGCCTAGAAGTATTTCCAGGTCTCTGCCACAGTTAAGATCTTTTGCAGACTTTTGCAAGCTAACATGGTTCCAGAAAATTCTCAAGGCATTTATTTGACCACCTCCATTAGACAATTTGCATGCAGCCCCTGTGTTTAGAGCATATGTTACTATTCTAGCATAGATGTAGGATTTTCTCTGCCAGTTTACTTCAGGAAAGAGAAATGTGCTCAGGCATAGATGTAATGTAAATATTGTTACACACCTGCATGTTCTTTATTTCTTCTCCCTTGTCCAACCTTCTCTCTTCATTGCAGTCTTCCAGTCTCAGTATCAAAATCTTTCTTTTTTTCTTTTTTTTTTTTTTTTTTTTTTTTTTTTTTTTTTTTTTTTTTTTTTTTTTTTTTTTTTTTTTTTTTTTTTTTTTTTTTTTTT
>NW_026623259.1:2236662-2250900 GCF_030028575.1 Malurus melanocephalus | reverse complement strand
CATACATACAGATTTAAATTTTATTGGCATGCTGTCTTCCGGCTTCTGTTCCTTCCTTCAGATGACCCTGCAAACTTACTGGTAGTGATATTGTGTGCAGTTCTCTCTCTGGAACAAGCTACTCCAGGGAAGCCTTCCTTTTCTTTGCCCTTGGGTACTATAATAATCAAAATAGAATAAAAAAAATAAGACTAAAACTTGAGTGATGCCTTTACTGTCACTCCACTGCAAGGGAGAAACCTGGTGAACAGTCATATTTCTTTGTGGACTAAGTTTAACTTTACTGCTTGTTAAGAAAATCTCTTTTAACTTGCTACGTCTTTCAACCAGCTTTATGTCAAAATCAAAAAAATCAAAATTACAGCTCCTTCTTTCTTTCAGGTTACTTGTGACTTTATGTGCATATGGAACAAATTAGAGGGAGTGATGAGGCCACATTCTCTGTTTTTGTYCAATGATGTCTAAATAGCTTTAAACATTTCTCTCTGTTTTGTCAGGATGATGGTGCTAGAATTGATTTTGGACATCACTTCAGTTCAAGGTTGAAGTTWAAAGGTCTTTTTGAGGCTTAGAAGAAGCAGGTGAGTACAGATCAAGCATGATAAATTTAAGAGGATTTTTCGTTTGCTGTTTTGGGTTGGTTTGGGGTTTTTTTTTGAGGTTCTTGTTATTTTTTGTTTTTTGCAACTTTCTCTTGTTCTGGAATTACTGATTTTGCTTACTGATCCATATTCAAATAGCTGGTCTCTGCTTTCCCTGATTCACTGAGATGTGTGACTGCTTGTGTTGTGACTAGATAGCAGATAGTATCTGGTTCATATAGGATTTCCCTACATGCTTTTCCAGCTTGTGCCATGAAAATAAGTGAAACCATGGTTCTCTCACCAAGTTCTCTGGAAGTCTGCAGTTAACTTACACTGTATAGTTTTATTACATCAGCTTTATTAGGAGTATGATCATTAAGTTAATTTTTTTTGAAAATTGTTTTAGACAGTATTTCTTGTAATAAATAAAAATTTTAAAAGACAATATTAAGTAATAAAAAATCCCTGAGTTTGGATATTTCTTGAAACTGGGATGAGATGATCTTTATTCCTTTGGTAACCAGGAATGTTCTGTGATTTCAAGGTCCATGAGTTCAAACCTTGTTTCAACTGCTGTGTGTGTTAAGAGGCTGAACCTGCCTGTGACACCACGCTGTCAGTGGGGACATTGAATACCTTGCTTTGCTCCAAACCTTCACAGCTGTCTTCAGTGAATCATGGACAAGTGGCTATCAGCTCTTTTAAACTTAGATCTGGAAAAGGAAATACTGAAGGAATTAGCATAAAATGAGAGCTTAGCAAGCCAGTCACATTTATTTTGGATTTTTCATAATTGCTCTTGGAACGAAGAATTAATGTATGTGCTGAATGTTGCAGTTGTTCATATTTTACATTTCCTACAGAGTTATCAATTTTTTTGAGACTATTCCCAGAAATTTTCAAATTCAAAATTTTTAGGCAATATTTTAGCATATAAATTGCAAACTCTGGTCAATTGGACCTGACACTAAATTTTGAAGATGCAGATTTCAACAGGGTACAACAAAATTCCCATAATGGGCACCATGCCAAATGGTTTCTGAGTACAACAGTAAGTAGAGACAAATATGTAAATACAGATATATATTACTGAAGTAAATATGTATTGTTTCCCTACATGCCATGTGTAGTAACTGTTAAGGTATTATGAGATAATTCTGATATACATGTATACTCCATTGTACTGGTTTATCCATCTTAMTGTATTGATGCCTCTGGAAGGAAAGAAAAAGAAGCAGTTCCAGAGGAGTTAACAATAGTGACRAGTAATTAGTTCTGAAACTATGTTTATAACAAGTTTTTAAAAGTTTTGCCCCCTGGGAGGAAGCACAGACCTTTTTAACCTAGTTAAAAGTAGTATAAAACAAGACTGTCCTGGTATGTGTTTCACTGTGACTGTCTTCAGTGGGTAATAAGAAAGGACAATTGCTTTATTCCAGTTTAACTTCTTCTTTTTGCAAGGACTTAAGGTACTGGCTGAAAGGCTACAGTAGGAATATGGTGAAGCCAGGAAAAGAATAAGGGTTAGGTGTAGCAGTGTTGTAAATCCAAGGATATACAGCACTRTATGGGGAACTGTATTGTGGGCATCACATGCAAACCCTCTGTATGACTATACATTAGTACGTAGTAATATATTTGTAAAAAAGTGGGTTTTTTCTTTCAGTCCTCAGTAGAAAAAACAGTAAGATATGTCAGATTCTTTGTTTTCTGTGTAGCAATGGAAATATGGCTGGATTTCTGTCACATATTTGTACATGTCTGAATGGTGTAACTTGTGTGTAGTTATKTTAGTTTCTTCATGGACAATGTTAGTATTTTGATAGAAACTATAGTAAGTGAAATCTGTTGAGTCAGCAAGAGTGTTTTAATTTTTAAATGCTATTTTTTCTGGAAGTTTACTGTGTTCTGATAMATAATGTCAGAAACTGACTTTTGCATCTATAATAGTTTGGCAGCATAATTTTATTGAATTCCAGAATGTCTGAAACTTAAAGCATATGAAAGTAACTGCTATTCTGCTTCCTCTGTTATTTTCTTCCATAACTTGAAGTTAAATATATTCTATAAAAATACTTTCTGTAAAGGAAGCCAAAATCTTTTTGGCTTTTCTATCATTGATTCCTGTTCCTTGCAGTATGTGAAAGTGGAGAAGGAATGTTTTTGCAGTCCGTGAGGAAACAGTAGTAAATTCTGAATTCTAGTTCTTCAGTATGGTATTTAGAATTATTAGGTTCTTTTATGGCAGGATATGGTTTATTTGCATTAATTGAAAACTGGGATTCAGTAATAAATGTAGTGATAGATATGCATAAAAATGAAATTGTATTTATGAATACATTTGTAATTAAAAGAGAGAAAAATATGTTTGGTTTTTGTCCTCTCATTAGAACATTTAACTGTTCAGTAGTAACTTATAGAAAAATTGAGRTGGAGCTGGAAAAACTAAGAACAAGAAAAAAATCCATACTGGAAAAATGTGAAAGCAGAAAAAAATTGTTCTATTTTTTTACTTATGACTTAAATAGACAGTTTTGGAGACTGTTAGTGATACAGTTACATCTGTGTTTTCTGAGTTACTTAGGCTTTGAAAAAAAAAAAAGCTAAATAAATTCTGGTATTAAATGAAATTTTTAATTTAATAATTTAAATTTATCTAGCTCTGAAGCTAGAGTTATATAATTAATCATTGCTGATGACCATGTTGATTACCAGCATGCTAAAGATAAGATATTTTTGACTAGCTGGGTAATGGATTGGCATGAACTTTGTCCCCAAAGAAATCTAACCCTTCTGCAGGTCTGGTCAGAAGGCAGAGGAGTTTTAATACTTCTATATGTGAATGAAAGGAGGATATGCAGCGTAATGCTGAAAGGAAAAGATGGTGTCTGGTTTGCAAGAAGTAATTAKTTGGGGTTTGATGGGCTTTGTCTTCAGTAGGGTTTCCAACAGGAAGAGTCTGAAACATAAACAGTACTTYATACTTTATTGGAATTGTATTAGAATAGAGACACTATTTATTGTAGGATTTTGAATTAACTTTCCAGGGCGATTTTGAATAGCTGTAAATTACTGATTAGGGGGAAACCTGAAGTCAACTTTTGTCAGAAAGCAGTGTACATTGATAGAACTGAATTTGTGACCTGGAAATACGAGGCAGTAAATTTTTGCTGTATTATACGTAATATCAAACTATGGATTTAAACTGGCCAGCTTTTCAATTCAGCTAAACAGTAAGTATATTCCTAATGGTCGAATTTGCTGGGAAGAGCACTGATGCAATAATCTGCTTTTTACAGCCCATATCAAATATGAACTTGCATCACTTATTGCAAAGTTTGTGCTTTGGGAGGTATTTTTGTGGCTTCTAGGAATGGTGCTCCACATTTGTTGGAGTTAGTCATTAATGATACKGTCTTCAGAAATGAGTTATTGCTTAAATACACTGATTGTTTTGTGTTTCTAGCACAGAATTTTTTAAGGAAAAGCTAGCTGAAACCTGAAGGTTTTTTCAGCTGTATGAAATGAGGAGAAAATGGTGTGCATCTTAATAATTTTATGACTCTTCTTCCTTTGTGACATGAATGAGAGAGGTGAGAACTCTTAATTTTTAACTGAACTGAATTCAGGTTTCTAAACGTGGCCTGCTTGAGAACAGAGGACCATTACTGTAGTTGTCATGTAAAATGAAGTTGGAGTCTGAATCTCCTTTTTAGCTGTCAGCTTTATTAAGGAGCTAGTGGTGTGTTGAACTAGGCACACACATTATATAAGCGGGGTATGGTGGTGTCTAGGGGGAATTTTCTCTCTCTCCACTGCTGCTTTATTAGGTCTTGCTCACTCATTCACTGTTGCCCTGTCTCACTGCAGCTTTGTGGCTGCAGCTCACAGCACTGTGGGTCTAATGCAGATTGACGCCTTTGCCAGAGGACTGATTGAAACTTGTGTCTCATAGTTGCTAATGCTCACTCAACCATTTTATTGAAGATAAAGTAAATAAAATAGATTGCCATATGAGAATTCTCTGAAATCAAATGGAATAATTTGACAGGTTTAAGCCCATGAAAAAGCCAGAGCATTGAAACAGATGGGAATACTTTTTATGCACAATATACCAGGAAAAGGTGTCTACTGGCTTGATGTTATACTGTTAATGGCTTTTACCAAAATTGTAATTGTTGAAAATATCATCATTTCCATTGCTGTTTAAATTGTTACTTTTCTTAAACAGAATGATTATTTTTAATATAAAAGTAAGGGATATGCTGATTATATTTTCTTTTTGCTTCTGATTCTTTAAGAGGCTGGTGACAGATAACCAGTCTCTTAAAATTTAATTAAAAAAATAGAGATTAACTTAAGGTGAGTTTAGTATTTGTGAAAATTATTTTGTGAAATGCAAGATAGATTGTTACTTTTATAGGGTTATAATAATCAGTAAGTGGCATAATTTTGAATATTACAAATAAAGTTTTTAAAAAAGCCCTGACATTTGTAAAAGTATGGTGATACTGTACACTAAAAGTATGGGCTGCTAAAGCTGCTGTGACAAACTGCTTGAAATAATGTTAAACAAGCCCAAAATTATCTTCACAACATTATTTTATAAAGARTTGCCGTAGATAAACATTTTAGTAGGTCTGTGCTATTTTTAGAAATAAGGTAATACATAATAGTGTGTGACTAAAGACAGATAACATATTATTACTCTGATTTTTTTATCTGCGTAAAAGTGAGTATTGGTTTTTTTAGTCACAGCACTRGTCTCCTTACAAGGAGAATCACTTCAAGAAAGCAAGACACACCTGTGTTTTAGTTTAGTATAATAAATTCTGTCAAACTCAGAGTTTATAAAGGAAATAAATATAAATTAAGTTAAAAATATATCAACAAAGTTGACAGATGCAGCCTTTGTTTACCACTTGAAAATACAGTTATTATGAATTTTCTTATTTTCTTTATGTTTAATAAAATCTGCTCTTTTTGGGGGTGGGGAGGACGGGGGRTGTTAGGTATCAGTTTTATTTTATTTTGTAAACTTAAGAAATTGATTGTAAAAGGTTGTGCTATTTGTACTTTTTGATGGGTGCTAGTGAGATTTCATGAATATTGGGTAAGAAGTGAATTATGAATGAGYTATTTGTASAAGACTTGCAGGAGTGAGTTGACAGATTAGAAAAACATGGTAAGGATGGATTTCCAGGTTAACTGTTAGCCAGAATACACAGCTAATTGTACTGGTGTACGCAGTGGCAGGGATGGTATTGGTCAAAATCATATTTTCAATAAGACTGGRAATGAACCTAAGAAACTGTGTCTATTTTTAAGAAAGAAAATTACTCTGTTGTGCTTCTAATGTAGAGCAATGGCATCAGGCCTGTTTTTTCCTTGTTGCCATGTGGATGACTGCATGTGACCAAATTCTTGATGTCCTCAAAGCAATTTCAGACTTAAAATTTCAACATTTACTCTATGGTACTCTCTCTGTTCATTCAGTAGGACAAAAAGTTCATCAAAAGCTTTTTCTTTCTTTGGGATGGAATAGAAAAGAGGCCACACTGTCCAAAAGCCCTGGTTTAACCCTTTCATTTYCCACATCTGAAATGAATTTCTTGGAAAGTCTTGTTGTTCAGAGGGAACAGAGAACACAAATATAGTTGATTTTAACTATATACATAGAATTGCTTTGGGTTTTTTTTTTCCACGAGGAGTTCCAAGACAAAGAACCCCTGCTCATTTCTGTGTTACATAGCCTCTTCTCTCGCTCGTAGCTTTTTCTCCTTAAATTGTAAAGCCATTATGCCATTAGCTCAACCTTTGGAAAAAAATGCTGAGGCCCGTGTGCACTACAGCACAGATTGATCTAGACAGAAGAAAAGGTGGTTTTATCAAGAGAAAAGGAAGCCTCAACACTCAACAGTAGTTTACTTGGGATTTCTCTAAAACTTAAGAAAATTAAATGTGGTTTCCCATATTGCTCAGAACAACTTATTTGTGCTGTTTTTCTCAGCATGGTCTCTTATTTGACTGCATCTGAAGTAATTCTGAAAGACTGATTTTCATGTTACTATTTCCCATATTCTTCAGCACTGCAGTAAAAAAAATTATTTTCACATGCTTTGGAAGTTCCTTATCTAGAAATCTGTCTATGATAAATGTGATGAACTAGCTATTTWAAATCCTTATTAAAAAAATAAATAAATGTGGGCAATAAAGAAAGCAATTCAGTACAAATAACTACATATGGAAGAAAGAACATCACATGTAATTCCTGAAAATAAATGGGRTCTTGAAAACGGAATAGATGTTTATTTGATTGCTTTGAGAGTTAGCCTCCCTAAAAAGCTGATTTTAAACGAGTTTTGTGTTTGTAAGTGGTGCTTGTTAACTGTCTTGGGGAGTGATTTCTTCTTTTCTCTGGAAAATGCATTATGGGATGTAGCAAAGAAAGAGGTAATGATTTTTTTTTTCTAATGTGGCTGCTGTCATCTAGGAACCGGACAGAGATCACTGTCCCTTAGGAACTAGGGCTCAGAATTTTGAATGTAGACTGTAAAAGAGCTACTAAGTGGTAATTGTTGTCAGCCACAGCCAGCAGTAGATGGGTTTTTTCTGGTGATTTGATGGTGAAAAGTGTTTAATTGCACCWTTTTTTTTTTTAATAAATTCATATGTTCACAGTTTAATTTTTGGAGGAACTTTTTTTTTTCCCCTGATCTTGAGTTGTCTAGAGAAGCAAAATAGGTTATGCTTTGGTTCATGTGGTTGTTCTGGTCCTACATCCAAACAAAAGCATACAGATTTGAGTACCTGTGTGAAAAATTTAATTATGACAGATCCAGTGAAGGTTTTGCAAAAAGCCTGTCAGGCATGTAATCCCAGGCTGCAAAGTTAGAACTGCTTGGTATAGTTTGCATGATACATGTGACTTCACAAAAATAARGTGTAGGACATGGAACCTCAGTATGTAAAACATAGAAATTGAATTCTACAATCTATTTACTTAAGTATAGTTTTATAAGGCAACAGCACTAATGGGAAAGGGACTSTAATTTTAACTCAATGTGTTTGTACTTGAGAAACTAAACTAAATATTGTTTTAGATGTATTGAGATACATACAGATATATAGTTCCTGTACTTTTGTAATTGAATTTGCAGCCAAATATCATTCTGTATTATTTGGGTGAATCTATTTGCTAAACACTTCAAATTAGAGCAGATAGATAGTGTGCTATGACAAAGACATGTGACCTCAYGTCTTAAATGCTTTGCAGCTAATTTGAAACTAATATTTTTTATCTGCATGCTGCCATCATGTTGGTGAATGTTTAGCTTTCTTCCTTTCAAGATGAAAATTTTTTTACATGGCCATTTGTCATTAATTTTTACTTAGTTTTCTTTTTGCTCTAAGATACATTTTCATGACATAATTCAGATTCGGTTCTCTTTTTCCATCACTTATTAAAGAATTAAAACTGTATAATATACAAAATTTCTACTCAATCCAGTCAAAGGCTTTTGGCTTTAGGTATGTGTATTTTTTCTCAAATTTGATTGTTTCTACTTGCTTAAAAAAACATAAATTCAGGATTTTGTAATCTCTGCATCATGACTCCTCTCCTTCTTCTTAAATGGAATTTTACTTCTAAGATTCTTTCTTCTTCTTAAAAACAAACAAGCAAAAAACCCTTCAAACAAATAAAAAAACCTAAAAAAAACCCCGCAAAACCAACAAAAAACCCCAACCTAACAAAAAAAACTTCGATACTGAAATTTTGCCTCAGGCCAGTTTCTCTCTGCTGGTTAAGTGGTCTAAATGAATGACAGCATTATTATTTATTTTATTTTTAAAAATAAGGCTGAAATGTTCAATTGAATTACTGAATGAATGGAAAAATATTTAAAGTTCTCTCTTATGACAGAATCATTTTACATTTGCTTTTTTCAGCAGTAGTATTTTAAGGAATGTGGAACATAAGCATTCCATTTGTAAATTATTCATCTTCATTGTAGAAGTTTCAGACTTACCATTATTGATAATCCTTTTAACTAAAGCACATAATTATTTCATGAACAGGTACTGCAGTTCTAGGTATCCTTCCCCTCTCTCCAAAAYTCMTTGCCCCTCCACCAGAACTTTTGTTTGCATTCTTTCTTGTTTCTCTTCTTCAATCTGTCAAAAAGGAAACGAAACTAATGTGGAAAAGATCCCAGCTGAATCCATAGAAAATCTGTAACAAATTAAACCACGCTCCTTGGCCCTGCATTGAAGTYACTCATATGGTCATTTTGTATGGTCATTTTTTATGGTGATTTTGTGTGGTCATTTTGCCAGCTCTTGAATGGCATCAGGCAGTTCTGGCATTGAGAAGGTAACAAMCTGTAGGAAAAGGAAGGAGAGGGCAGGAGCAGCCTTAACTCTTGCAGCTTTTTGCTAAGGGAGCATATGTTGGAGTCCTTGAGCCTCTTGGGAACATCCTTTCCCATGGCAGTGTTTTATTTACATGTGTAATATTCTCCTAAAATTTGATCTGAGCAACTCTTTATTTGTTTTTCTAAGGGAAGTTGTTCTGTTGTGCGAGACCCACAGTTACTGACATAACCTTAAAGTATAATGGAATAGTCCAGTTCCTTACAGTAAACTGACATTTCCCCCCTGATTTTTGCATGTTGAACGTTTAGAAAAATGAGTATTTGATCTTTCTCTGCCTCTAGAAMATTTTCTGAATACTGTATGTTTGGATATTATTAGAAATGGAGATCTAAAGAAGTATTGTCATTTCGATTATTTTTTTTTTTGCAATTCAGAAATATTTTTCTGAAAATGGTAGGTATTTTAAATTTATTTGGTTTATTAGGCCAAGTGTATTGAATGTATTTGAAAAGACATTATTTGTAAGTTATTATATTATGAACTTGAATACCCTGTCCAGTACTTCAAAGATCCCAGAAGATAGAGCATGTAATTTAATTACCTTTTTCATTTAGTGACCTGGACCTCTGTTCCCAACCTCATGACAAAGAAAGACAAAGTACTGTGAGCAACTGGCAGTTGATTCTCTGAATGTATCTCCCACATCTGCCTCATGTCCCATAGCAGTAGCCAGTCTGCTGCATGCATGTGAGATTTCTCCAGCAAAGCTCTGTCCTTTGGCTGCCAAATTCATCTGCTGTGTTACTTATTTAGATGCCCTGTAAAAATCCTCTCTTTTTGAACTTCTGCCCCAGGGAGCTCTGKTTTCTGGGTTAGCTCCAGGTGTGCAGAATCACCTGGAGCAACACTGGGATACTGGCCTTAGTAGGCTGAGGTTGGTTTTTGAGAGTGGCCAGTTTGCTCTTYCGTAAGACAGAACTGTCACATGCATATAGACTATGAGTGGGTGTGTTCAGTTATTTCACRTATTGACTGTGTGTTTGTGAAATTCTGTATTTCTGAGAGTTGATGGATATATCCCCATTTGTTTTTGAGAAAGATCTTGAATATTTTCTTCAGTTGATGTCTTCATTTTCTAAGAGAATTACTATAGGAAAATCCTAATATATGAGATCTGATTCTGTTTGGGCAGTGAATGAAGGCTGATGATATCCTGCATGACAATGGAGAAATTTATTCTTTCTGGCAATGAAGGTCTTGATTTATGGTAACCCATAAGGCTGTGCTGAAGATGTATGTGAATAGATACTGTCTTTTCTAGAAACCACGTTTGACAGAGGCATTAGCTATTGAGGCAAATGATTTTCACTCATTAGTCTGTAGTAAAAACCACCTGTGCTGCATCTTTTGATTGCCTTTGCAACTTACAGATTTACAGGCACAACACAAAATTGTTCATGAAATTATAGTTGTAGGTGTCTTCTTCATTAAATATTCTGGATTTAATTCTAGTATCAAACATTTAAATCATTACTATATAATAATAGGTAAAATTACCAAATTAATGTGTAAGTTGACAAACAGTGTCCTCAAACAGCTGAAATGCACTTGCTGTGTGATAAGTCAGTTTCCTGTAACTTCACATCGAGGTTTTTTAAGTTTCTTAGTGCCTTGGTGTGTTTTAGATTTGCTCTATGTGCTATTCATTTCCCTTAACTAATACCTTTGCTCGTTATTTGCACTATACTGGTGAATGGCTGCTTCTCTGTAAGCTTAAAATTTAAGATTATAATAGGACCATGGGATGAAAGAACTATTTCTCTGTGTATTCAACTGTCTAATAGGAGTGAAAATTATGTTTTGCCATGTAATACAACAGTTACTGTTAAGTAAAATTTTTGTGTTGCAAATATTAAAAAATAAATAAAATAAAACCAACAAAAAAAAAATAGGTTTGATCTCATTTGACCTTTCTGACGTTCAGTCAGTTAAAAGGTTTGTAAGATGTTTAATTACCAAATGGTATGATCATTATTCATCTCATCATTTGATATATAACGTCAAGTGAATTGCCTCCCTGGAGTGCACTGTGTTTCACAGATCAATAGATTTAGTAAAAGCTTGGAGGAGAGCTTTATACATTCATAGAAAAGAAGGAAAAGTATATCCTCCTTGTAAAATGGCTTATGTAGTTATTCGCTGAGCTTTACAGACTTAYTGTTTTATTTACGTCTCAGGAATATAAAATCCTGTAACATAAAGGCATTTATTAAAAAAATTTAAACCTCTTTATAAAAAAAAAAAAAATAAAATACTGCTATCCTACTCTATGTAATCAAGTAGCTTTATAAGTCAGTCCTGGACAGCTTCATTCACATTTATTTACATAATTATACTTATTAAAACAGATAYTTGCTTTGACACAGTAACACATAGTATGACAAGAGRCCATCTCYGTACAATACACATGATTGCTTACATGATTCACATTTTGGGTTTCTGCCGTGTTAAATAGGTATGGCTAGCCTTAACCTGTTTGGGTTGTTGTTTAATGTCTGTGGGTTTTTGAAGGGTATTTTTTCATTCGTTGTGTCAAGGATATTTATTGCACACTTTAAGAAAATAAGATAAATATTGCTACGAATTAACTAAGTTAATATCTGTGAATTTAAAAAATATTATGATAATTTATAATTAATTGTATAAAAGATAATTACCTACAGGATGATTCATGTTTACTTAGGCTTTTCTGAGTGTTTTCTTGTSCAGTATAGATGAGCAATCTTTGGGCATGTCTATCTGATTTCTTACCATTGATAGAAGGGCTTTCAAATGACTGAGAGACTCCTAGGAGAGCTCAAGCACTGGTATTTGTTGCTGGTTCTTTTGTGTAATTTTTACATGCTTGATTTGCTCTTTTGACTTCCCAACTTTCTGCTTAAAAAGTAAAAAAACAAAACTATATTTCTTCTTTGAYTTCTGTTAATGAAGGTAAGCTTTTTTAGCTTAAATTTATGCCTTGTTGTTTGTCCTTGCATCAGTCAGGCGCTGAGGAAACTGTATTTCAGCTAAGCAAATCTTCCCTGCTGTGGGACAGAAGCAACATTTACTTGAAAATTCTGCTCCCTTATTCATCTGTCACTTATAACCCATCATCTACTCAAAGATTAATTTGAATTGTGAACAATATCTAAGCTTCCTTAATCCCTTGCTCTTGTCCTTTTTCTTGAGCTGCTGTACTGTGACGGAAAGGCCATAATTCTGAAGCTTCTTATTCCTCAGGCCTACCTAAAGTAACTCCCATTGGGAGCCAATTGATGTTTTAGCAAGGAAATTCTTACCTGTTTCTGAGAACAACCTGGAAAAATTGTCAGGAGACATTCACACTCTTAGATGTTCACGCTGTGGAATTCTTGTAAATGTAAAATCTAATTTGTCTGGGCTCTTTGCACCAGCATTGTTCAAGGTCAGATGAAATTCTGTGAAATACATGGCAGCATTTAATTTCTTTCTTTCTCCATATATGCAACATTTTTTACCAAATTAGCAGATAAAATAATAAAGAAGTCATTAATAGTTAAGGTAAATTGTGAATACATACTTAACATCTTTTAGAACTGTACATAATCAATAGTCGTCTGTTCCAGGACATCCTTGTTAAAGCAGTATTCATTTATTGCTGTTTGCATTTATTTGCCCATATATATTTGCTGTTATCAGTAAATAGCTTAGTAGGATGTGTATGTGAAGTGTGAAGTCCACTTTAGATGAAAAATAATAGAAATACTTAATGTTGGAGTAATTTCTGTTATATTTTGGTCGGTGCTTTAGATGCTAGGGCCAAGGGCTGGTTCGTGACAAAGTACAGCAACACTCTTGAATGTTGTGCACAGTTGAGGAGAACATGATGGTCTGTGAGTGCATCCAGAGAAGGGCAGCAAAGCTGGTGAAAGGAGGGAATATCCCACAAGGAGTGGCCAAGGGCTTTGGGCTTCTCTAGTTTGGAGGAAAGGAGGCTGAGGGGTGACCCCATTGCTGTGYACAGCTTCCCGAGGAGGGGAAGAGGAGAGGSAGARGCTGCTCCCTTCTCCCTGGGATCCAGTGATGGGGCATGTGGGAATG
Source organism: Malurus melanocephalus (assembly GCF_030028575.1). NCBI lineage: Eukaryota > Metazoa > Chordata > Aves > Passeriformes > Maluridae > Malurus > Malurus melanocephalus. The sequence continues at coordinate 2,237,818 of NW_026623259.1, read as the reverse complement.
CCTCAGAGCTGTACCTGGGGTATCTGACTGGACATGGGGAAACATTTCTGCATGGAGAGGTTGGTCAAACACTGAAACAGGCTTCCTGAAGAGGTGGTGGATGCCCCAAGCCTGTCAGTGTTTATAATGTCCTTAATAACATTTTAAATTTTGGGCAGCCCTGAATTGGTCAGGCAGCTGGATTAGGGGATCTTTCAACTAAAAATGGTCTATGCGACATTCTGCTCTGCTATCCTACTGAATCTTAGGATCACAAAGGTTGGAAAATACTTCAACCAGTYGATGCTATTCTATTCTAGACAGCTGTGGTAGCAATCACAAATTGTTTTAGTGGCATTTTTATGAAGAGTGTGCAGGAGTACAGAAAGTTAGTTTGTTCTTTTCAGATAGTGTTCATGAAAGTTTCTGTGGTGAAACATGCTGAAAAGGTTCATAAAGCACCACTTACTTTGTCCTGGCATCCCATAGTGATGGGAAAGCAAAAATAAGGGGAAAAGGCAGGTACAGTTATGGTCTGGCTAACAGGTTGCGGACCMTTGATCTCCAAATTGTATCCAAGTTGAATAGCTTGTTAATACCTTGTTTACTCTTTGGTTAAAAACTGATTTTGGAAACTCCAAAGCCACAAGTCTGTGATTTCCCCTGTAGTATTTACCTGGTCACAACAGGAAAAGACTGTGTTGCAAACACATGGTATAGAGRCATGGTGAAAATGATATCTCTTTTCATACAAAAGATAATTTTCGACAGTTAGTTTGTTATCTCCTTTTTATATTTCTTGGGATTACCTGAGTGCCCATGGAGCACTTCCTAAGAAAAATGTTGCCTGTCTTGTATTATCAATGGCAGTGTCCACAGGTTCTGGTGTACCCTGTATTTTAACCCACCAAAGGGGCTGTGGTGCTGTGAGTCAGCTTTCAACTTCTGTGCAGTAACCCCTTGCTCATCCAACTGCAACAGAAAGCAGAAGAGACTCTCATATTATCAAAATCTTCTTGCCATGGCTGCTGAGTTGTGATTCTTATGTGTGGAAAACCATCCACTAGGAAATGCAGATAATTTGAAGTAATTTCTGGAATGATGTTTTCTTCCTCATCATACAATTAGATAAAAACATGCAAGATAATAGCTATCTCTCTTTTTTTCTCTGAGGTTT
>NW_026623259.1:2174988-2236630 GCF_030028575.1 Malurus melanocephalus | reverse complement strand
TTTTTTTTGGGTTGGGTTTTTTTGCCTCCCTTCTTCCTCACCCAACCTTTTTATTTAACTTTTTTTTGGGTTGGGTTTTTTTGCCTCCCTTCTTCCTCACCCAACCTTTTTATTTAACCAAATGGAACAAATAAACAAGGGAAGCTCAAAAATTATGGCAATTTAAATAAARTGTACATGTTGGATAAGTTACAGGAATACTGAGATTACAGATTTTGTGATCTCTGTAAACAAGAATTGCCACGTGAAATTTCCAGTTATTTGAATTTGATACACTAATCTTGTGAAGTTCTGAATTAGGGGCTACACACTAGTTCTCCATTCCTATGCCATTTCTTTGAAAGAGTGTGTGGGGAGTTACAGAATGTTTTTCTTTTCATATATAGTGTTCAATCCATTCTTGTAATTAGTATTTTAGAACCTGATTTATTAAAATACCGTTGTGAGGCACAGTGTCTATTTCAGGTTAGAATTTTGTGCGTCAGTCTCTTGTAACTGTTCGATATAAAATGTTCATTTTATGTCTTGGAACAAGTATTTCTGTCCCAAAAATTAATCATTTTTATTTGGAAAGACATAAAATGGAGAGGATACTGTAAATAGTCAGATCTTGGAAACACTTTCCTGTAAATGAAATAATTTTTTTAATAATAGTTTGATAGGTGTGTGAATATGTATAAAAAAGGGAACTAAAATATTGTGAAATACTAAAAATACTTTTCCAAAAGTTGTTAACWTTTCATTGGACTTCATGATAGGATAGTTTTGTGAGAGTCTGGTTTCTCTATTTATCTTTAGTTTATCTGGTTTCACTATAAAGGCAAAGCTTTTTCATGCTTTTCATATATTTCTGTGCTTAATACTCAGTATTGGAATTATTTTGTGGGCACTCAGGAGTCATTCAACAGCAGTAACTCTCCCCTTTATAGTGATCTGGGATTCCTGCAGAGTCTGTGGGACAGGAGGTACAGAGASAGTTAATAGTTGCATATTTATTTTGGTTCTCAGGCAGGTTCTGCAGCCTGTGCTGAGTTGGCTAGATGGGTCACAGCACTTGGACTGGCTCCTTTCACACTAGGTCCAGTAAGTATGTGGAAAAGTAKCTGTAATAGTGGCTTCAGTGTACCTAAACCTCAGTCTAAGTCTTTAAAGGGACGTGAAAAGCTAAGCTTGAGTTGAGGCAGCTCTCCTTCTGTTTCGAGGAAGTCTCTCACTTGCTGCCCTAGTAGATGTAACAGAAGTGCCTGCAGAACAGATGCACCTAGTCTGATGTCTGGTATTTCATAATTATTTTACCTGGGGGTGATTTTGTTAAATTGATGTAGAATCACAAGGTCATAGAGCTGTTTGGAGCAGAAGGAGCATTAAAGATCATCCAGTTTCAATCTCTCTTCCACTAGACCAGGTTGCTTCAAGCCCCATCCCACCTGGCCTTGAACACTTCTAGGTCTGGGAAAAGGTTTACCTTTTATTGCCATCCAAATTTTTCAGTGGTTTTTCTGCTGTAAATCAGCCAGATTAATGATAGTTTTCTAAAATGGACAGAGTAATCTATAGTTGGTGTGATAACATGTTGGGTTGGTTTTGATTATTAAATAAGTAAAATAGTGTAAGAAAATGGACTAAAGTTTATCAGCTTTGTAAGTAGCTGTTTGTGTATGGAATTGTGATTTCAGTGGTGGTAATTGGGCTAAGTCATAATTATTCACAAATAAAAGTGAAAAATAATAGTTTATGCTCCTAGGTAGAGATGCTGAGCCAGTAGATGTGATCTCCCCATTGTCTCGATCTTTCTGCATTAGCTCAAATCCCAAAGAACAGGGGCAAAAGTAGGAGTGAGCATGGAAATGAATGCATGGAAAATGTGCATGGAAATGAATAATTCTGAAGCATAAAAAGAATCATATGTACATATAGCAGAGAAGGATGAATAGCTATTAGCCCTCTGATAGAAAAGGTGTTGTTCAGGACAGGGACACAGTACAAGAGAGGTTCAGGAACCACAAAAGACAGGATGGAGCTTGTTAATGGTGTCAGAATGGAAAGAAGAAAGACAATAGGCTAGAAGAACTGTGGTGAATAGGTGTGTAATTCATCTTCTATCACAGGTGAATTAAATCAGGAATCCTACAAAGTCCTGTATAAGTAAAAGCTATGCTGGACTTTGTGTTCTGTCGCATTGTTAGGGATGTTGGTGGTTAGACTGCTTTCATATATAGTAATTAAAGTGTAACAGTTGAAGAACAGCAYGTAATGATGTCACAAACGATTAATATTCTTATCTGGTTTTATTACATATTTTTCATATTAATAACCTCTATAATAAAATGATACAGTTAGAAAAAATACAAGGCAACTGTGGATTAGTAAGCTATAATAGCATTGAGGAGCTTCTTAGGAGGCTGTAAAGCATAAAAACAATGCTTGCCTACTGTGTAGTCATTAGAACATCAAAGTGGAAATATGGTCACACAGTTTAGCAGTTGTATTTTATTTGCTTTATTTTTAAACATTGATGACTATGTATTGAATTCCTGTCTGCCTCAGGGAAATGTCGCACATTTATCTCAGTGTTTCTTTTTCAGCAATTTCCTTTCTTCTCTCTCGTTTCCTTTTGGTTGGGTCTCTGAAAACCTCCATTTTGAGTCCTCAAGATGGTACCAGGAATATGGAAGTGGAGTGTTGTCGTGTTGTGATACATGAAATGCATAAGTCATGTTACAGTGCTAGCTAGGGTTAATATATGTTCAATGAAATTTTACAGCTTCTAATTGATGTTTGATTTTTCAGTGAGRTGCAATATTGTTAAAATAAGTGAACAGTTTGACCAATGCGATCTCATGCCAAATTTTTATCTGTAAAAATTTGAGCATTTAAAAAAGAAAAGAAAAKAATAAACTGTTTAAATTGAATGTAAGAGGTTTCTTTAGTTTTTTTTTTCTTCCACCTCCTTTTTTTCCTGATTTCCAGTTATAAAATCTTTGTCAAAAACTCTGTTTACTTATTTGAATATGTGTAGCAACTGTGAAATTTAATTCATGGTTTCACCATCTCTTCTTATTATTGTGTTTTCTATCTTTTATAATGACGTTGTGCTGCTTCTCATACRATTTATTCTACTACAATATTTTTCATATGAAACCGTTCTCCTTAGTAAAGAGTAAACCATAATTTGTGTTCAGTTTCTTTAGAMTTAAATTAGCAATGCTGTACATTACTTTTGTTGGTGCCATTGAGGACCGTGCCGATTTGTATATTTGTAACTTTGCATCCAGAGAAACCCATTAATTAACCAAATAAGGTGGATGTGAATTTAATGTCTAGTGCAACAGAGTAAAAGAAAAGGTTAGGATACATAGCTAATTTATACATTATATTAGCCCAGCCTGAATGAGTTCCTCACTTTGTATCAAATGGAGATGTGGCTTCTGCTATTTTTTACCAGAGGTACTGACATAAGGGAGGAAAACACTTGGAACTTTGGCAATGTGTTGAATACACTATATTATGTCATGGGACTACCTGTGTGTGGAATAAGATGTACCAAATGAATGAAGGAGTGCTGGTCACCCTTGCAAGCCATATGCTTGACATACTTAAGCAGTAATGCTGTGTAAAGTATTTCAGGGTGGCAGCTCTTCCATGGCAGGGGTGGCCCAATCTTGATTTCATACTAAAGAACAAAATGAATGAGACAAAATGAAAATACTCCATTGCATTGCGTGATGTGATATGATATATGATATGATATGATATGATATGATATGATATGATATGGTATGATATGATATGACTTGACATGATATGATATATTTGTTGTCTGTAACAAAACCGTGCCATTCTTTACAAGCAGCCTTTTTTCCAGTGAATAAATAAGAGGTGAGATAAGTGCACTGGAGTATCCAACATAACTGAATTAGTAAAAGGGGGGTTACTGCCCCTAAGCTGATGACCACATGCTCATAACACTTGGAAGCATTGTGCTATATTAATCCTTGATAAAATGCCTTCTGAATTATTGCAGTTAAATTAATTTGGTCCATCGTGTTCTGTTGCTGAACCCATACTAGGCTGTAGTTTGAAATCAAAGAAGGAAGCTCTTCTTTATCTTAAGACCTATTTCAGCTTTTTAGGCAGAATTAACCAAAAGTTGCTAACAACAGATAATTATGGCATATTGAAATATAGTATTTCCTTTTTCTTTCAGCATGCTGTTTAATAATTCTAATTGTTTAATCCTGTTTTTATATTTGATGTAGTACTGGGCGTATTTTTATCTACTCTTCTATGACAATTTTTATCTACTCTCCTTTTTTGTGTTATGAGAATTCAGCTTGAGAATTCTTACTGCTAGACATGAACACTGTATTCCTCGGTTTTCTGGTTTGGCCTTCCCTGCAAAAAGTGCTGTGCTGTGGAATTGTCTATTTCCTAGGCTAGTATAGATTAGATTTGCTATTTTTATGGGACTTTCATAAGGAAACAGAAGTTTTATCCATTCATGCAGTCATACTATCTGTCAGTTGCCCACACTAGTTCTTGAATTTGTTGAAMAACTTCAGACAAATTTGATGGAGAAGTAGAGGCCTCAAAGACACTAATATCCATGAAAACAGATGGACTGTGTAACAGAAACATGCAAAATAGTGCATCTGCTGAGGAAAAAGGCTACAGCTTGATGAATGCCCATGCTGCTATTCATAAAGTTTCATTGCTTACAGAACTGCCTAGTTTTGTTGTTATTTCGCTTTCATCCATGGTAATTTATTTATTTAAGCATTCTGTGTCAAGTTGCTGGTATGGGTGTAGAACTACTTGTCACTTGTTATTTGAGAATTTTCTTTCAAACTTCCTTCATGTGCAATTTGGTAGGACCCCCTACTCCATCAGATACAATTTAGTTTGTGTTTTACAAATAATGACTGCTGTCTTTTTTTTCTCTGGCATTTCATCATTAAAATGTGAGGTTGGATTTTTTTCTTAGGAGAACTGAAAATTAGTGGGGAGATAATTGTGGACTCTTTCTTTTCTGAATCTTGACTTACAATGGCCAGAAGAGTAAAATGCTTGTTGACGTAGGTTGTCATGAGACTTCATTGAAGACTACATGCAACAGACAATACGCATGTAAATTCTTTTGGAAAATTTGTATTTAATTACATCTAACTACCAAAATGGTACATGTGTATGAGAACCTAATGCATGAAAATTCGTTCATATTTATTTTTCTCATTTTATGGAACATGGTGAAAAATTACTTGTGGCAGAAATACACTTCTTTGAAATGGCATTCTGCTTCCCTAAAAAGTTCCTCCAGTACCCAAAGTATACATACCTTGGCCATACCCCTTACAATTTCAGCAACAAAGGGAACACAAAATGGAGTCAAGTGTCTGCACGAAGTAATACAAAATAGAAGCATTCAAAAAAACCCAGTTAATTTTCAAAAGTTAGTTTATCTGATGCAGTGATGAAACGAGGGTCCTGGGGAAACAAATACTGTGGCACATAACAACAAAGAATGGAGGAAAGGTCATGCAGAGGAGGTTGAAATGATGCCACATGAACAGCTTTACTTCAGGCATGTTCTGTTTTTTAAATGCTTTGCTTTTGCAACTTCAGCATTCTTTTAATGTAGAAGATTAAACAAAAATTTCCTTTTTAGAAAGGAATCATAATAGCAATTCCTTTAAASGGATTTACTGTCCCCATATTTATCACAATGTTGTGAAATTTAGGTCTGCTCCTCAGACTTCACTGCTCCATCCAGCTAGTTGCAGCATTTTGCTGTTGTTCATTGTTCATGAGGAACTAGAAGAAAATGAGACAAACATTGCAGGTAGACCTAATAATTACTTGCTATGAATTATTTAATATATTAAAATATAATATAAGTATGCATTACATGTCATTCAAAAAGACCCCTAAGCACTTGGAGCTATGTTTAAAGAAAATTGGTTTTTTACACTCGCTTAAATGCACCCTCTGCTGGGGTAAAACACGACAGCTGTGAAGTGCAATGTGATCTGTAAGCACAAGTGTTCAGCAATTCTGGTTTATGGTTCATCTGAAATACTGCGAGCAGCCAAAATCCAACTATGTTCCTCTTCAGGCAGAACTGGGAATTGATTTATTGTTGATTCATAGAGGAAAATGCCACCTGTATCATCTTGAGCCAGTGCTAGATTTTCTGTCTTAAAACCTGATTCTTCTTGATTGTCACAGGCCGAAGAGATACAATTTCTAGTAGTTTAATTTGCATTTCAAAATTTCCATATTTGACAGCCTGATTTTTTTCTGTTAAATGAAGTTGAAAATAACACCCAGAAACTGCGCAATGTGTGTTTGTGTTCCTGTGTTGAGCTGAAAATGATTGTTTGCTTTTCAGAGAAACTGCATTTGCTGTGGTTGTTCCTACTTTAAGTGAAAACAACCAAAGACTACTTACCTTGAGCTTCTCCTTGCTACTGAGAGCTGTATTAATTTCCTAAGAGTCTTGCCTTTGGTGGCAGTGAGTGACTTGGTGTAGGGACCGGCGTCAGAGGCTGCTTTAGAGACAGAATGTACTGGTACATGTACTTTCCAATTACAYGTTAGCAGCTCCCCAGAAACCCTGCTGGTAGCATAAAGGAATTGAAAAAGAACCTGTTTTCCCTCTTCCTGTTAAAAAGAGGAGTCCAAATGGAAGAGAGGCAGGTTTTTCTGAATTTAGAGAAAGTTCGCTATGAAAAATGTCTTAGGGTATGTGTGGAAGCTGTGTTCCACCCCAAAATAACTTAATGATTAAGCTGTTTTTGTTGGGTTTTTGTTTCAAATATTTTGCTTTATTTCTGCCTTTTTTTTTTTTTGCTCTATCAGGTTTCTAGTAGTAGATACCATGCCAGAAACCAGTGCATCCCACTAAAAGCCATGTGTCACTTAATCATAATACTTTATCTGAAAGACCTGGGAAATAAAGAGACTTTACAAGCAAATAGAATTTTTACTATATATTCTCTAACCATAAGGGGATTACTTGACCTCCTGTGTCTTTTGCACACATCAAACTCTATACTTAAGCTGTCTTGAAGCTTGAGTTCATCCTCTAGGGATTTTCCTTTTGTCTGTCAGTCTATAGATWGAAAAATATGTCCAGTTATATTTAGCCATATGTTGACCATCTCTGTCTTTTGATTGTGAATATTATCAAACATAAAAATATTTTCAGTTATACTAACTGTGATAATGACAGCTTTTTGATAATTTATTATTAACAGTTTGTGCAATTCTACTTGGCTTTTTAATGAGAATTTATTTAGGTATTCTTTGACCTCAGTACAATCATCACTAAATTAACACTTACTTTCCTTTTTGCAGAACTTTTAGAGTTCCCTATAAAAAACTATTTCATGGAGACTGATGTTTTGAGCTTCATTGTTCAGTGAGACATTTCCATGTCCCATACATCCTGCTATACTCTACTTTGTAACCTCTAACTAGAGATCTTCATGGGCATATGCATGCTGCTCCCACTCAGGGCCTTGTTTCAGCTGTCTCTACACAAAAGAGCATTTAACTCTTCCTCCCATTTAGCTTGAATGACAACTGCTGAGTGAAGGCCTGGTTTCTAACCGTGGCAATGAATGATTGAAGTCATTATCTCCTTGTAATGTAACTCTCTTTATAAGAGAACCTGTGGCTCTCAGGTGGTGGAAGATGGTGCTGCAGMTATCTGGCGTTTTTTACCTGTTTTTAACCCACCACACAGGGCTTGTTTTTCTTTTCTGACAGTATAGCTTATTTCATCTGACATTTGTTTGGGTTGGAAGTTAACATGAATAACTATTTCTATTTGAGAAATCCTTGCACAGAAGCTAAATTTGTTATTGGTTTAAAAGTATACCCTGATAAGTATGGGGAACTCTTCCTTTTGGTTTTAATCTCTTTGTGAATTAAGGAGATGATGTAACTGTATGCACACAACCTAGTCAAAACTGTGCTTTCTAAAGTTTTCAAAACCTTTGAGAGTGATCATTTTCTTGAGGAGTTCTACATCATATGTTTTGTCCAAGTAATTTTGATCTGAGTCCCACAATACTGTATTGGGGCAATTAAATTCCTAATTTTGGAATTATTTTCAGATTTTGTGGTTTATTCAAATATGTTAGATAAGTATTAGCCTCTGGGTTAGCCATCTACAAGTCTGCTGTGTGATTGCCACACAACAATTTATCCAAAGGTCTCAGCATTAATAAATGCAAAAATTACAATTTTWAAATTTTTTATCTTCTCAATTAGAAATGTGAGATATCATAACTTCCCCATCAAATATTTGGTGTTCATTCCATTGTCTTGACCTTTCATAGAGCACTGGGTTTCTGCAATGGAGAAATAAGAACATAGATAAGAAATGTAATGCTTTCTTTTCACCCAAAGGGTGATGCAGCCTCTTTCTTAGTTCACAATTGTAGAAATACTTCCAATCATGTTGATGTAGAACACTTTCCTTCATCTGCAGCGTAACTTTATACCTCAGTCTTAAGTCAGCACCTGTTTTGRGTACCACAGGAAGTAGTGGAACACAAAGAACAAGCAAATTCCTTTTGTGCTAGCTGCAGAAGGGTTACTGGGGAGGGATCTGAAAAGGACCAAAAGGACCAAACCAAAAGGTTTTGGCTCCCTTTTCCAGATTTCTCAAATGTCTTAGCTGATCAACCAGCAAATGCCTCACTAGATTATGATTCCCTTTGCTTACTGCTTAATGTAATTAGAGTGCTGTGATTTTATCTGACTTGTAATCTTGTTTCTTGACAGCAGTGTGAGTATCCTGACAGTATTTTGTAAGGTCATATTGTTAATATTCATCATCTCGTTCATAATCAACATAATAAACCTATATGGTATGTGTTCATGTAGATTTATGTGCTTTGTGATGACAGGAAATTGTTACTGATTGTTGGAGGACCAAGTCTAAACCCTAACCATAGAAAAAGAGAAGTTTTTACTGTGCTTGAGAATGATAATTACCAACGAGAATTAAAAGGATTTTAAAAGACCTATACCAGGTATTAAATACTTAGCTACAGATTGTCTTTACCTGCAGTGAATTCCATCCATGTATCACTTGTGCTGGTAACATTCCAGTCAAATTAGTATTCTATCCAGCCTGTAAAGTAGAAATGTCAGGTGGGGAAGCCAGGCTGGTTATTGCTGTCACTAATGAAAACATAAAGCAATTGAAAAATAACTAACAACAGCAGTAACAACAGCATTCACTTTTTTCTTTTAGTCTGTTCCTCAAAAACTTTTTTGCTGAGTTGCCTACATAAAAATTAGGCTTCCCTGAACTAAGAGAACAATTCAGTACTTACACRGTGTGCCATTGGCCTGCCTTCAGCCTGCTAAATGCAATTTGGTTTTGTTCAAACAATTTATGCTACCTGTAAGTAGCACACATTAAATTTAAGTAAGAACATGACTTTATTTCTCCCTATTATTTTCTTACTGCAGTATTTTTCTTGTGTGTAATGTTTCCACTCTTGTATCCCGCTCTCTGAAGGTTGTCTGGGTGGAGATTTGCTTTGTTACCTTTTAGCAAAAGCAGATATGTTCACCAGCTCTAATGCTGACCCATTAATGGAGTTCTGGATATATGAAACAGACTTTTATAAAAACTCCTTGTATTTGTTTCAGACTCAAAACACACTTGAATGTAACTYATAGGTCACTTACATGCATGTACTGTGAATTTTTGAGTAATATAAAGAAATCTAAACTTTTTTAAATGGCTGTGCATGTCCATATACTTACGAATAAATCCTCAAATAGTAATACTTTCCCTGTAGAACTGTAGGCAGTTAAATTTTGTAAGGATTTTTTAACTTGGTGAATTCAGTTATTGTTTCCATAAATTCTGAAACACCATAAGAAATACCTAGCATCTGTCCTCCGTTGTAAAAGTTACAATTTCTGTGTTTTTTTAATCAACTTTCACCCATGCATCAATGAAATCACTGTAAGGGCTTAATTTTCTTTAAAATACCAAATTGAAATAACCCCACTACTGTAAAGTGTTTAGATTTGGCAGCTGTGAGTTGTACAGTAAAGTGGGATTTCAGATTTAATAGATTACTTGCATTTCTAGATTCCAAGCAGTTGTCAAATGGTTGTCTTGATCTCTGGAAAACAGAAAAGATAAGTGAAATATGTGTGTTTAGTATCAAGTCTGGATTTTCCAGTTTATTCTGACCACTAGGGAGAAAAATGCCTTTATTTCAATGTGAAATGAATACAAAAGAAAAAAACCCAAAAAAAACAGTGTGTCTGATTTCATTAAAAATATCTTGTATAGTAAATATAATATGAGTAGGATTTGGCTTTGATATTGTATGCCTGTGACGATTTCACGTATTAGGGGTTTTTTTTCAAGAAGCCTGCCCAGTACTAATTAAAACCAGGGAGTTTAACTTCTGCACACTTTTGTAAAAATGAAGCTGTTTGGATTAATATCTTGACTGTTCACTGAAAGGAATTTCACAAGACTGTGTCGAATAATTTGGAAAGTTTTAATAAAAGGGGCTAAGTAACATTTGTACTGATCATATGCTTTTTTTTCTTTGCAGATTTAGAAGGTGTTTTCAATACTTGATGCATAAAAACACCTGAAATGGTCTGGTTGCAGCATAACGTATAATAAATTATGCTGCCATTGCTTGCTTTTCTAGGAACCCTTATTTTTATAGCAGCAACAGATTCACTCCTTGGAAATAAAAGAAGTGAAGTAGCCTGAATAGTATCACATGATGGCACTGTTTCCATTTCCACCTCCAATATTATGAAATAGAGCTATAATAAACTGGTATTAAAATGGTATGTAATTCCAATATACTTTGTATAATTTATGTAAAAGAAAAATCTAGCCACTCTGGTTATTAATATAGGTATTAAAATGGATGTATAGTTTTCTTAGAAAAGTGTTTTGTAAAACTTTGCATATTTATAATATTCCTTATTTTGATTGTAGAAAAAGAATACTCCACAATATATAATGTCTGTGAATGCTGAACTGTAAAGATTCATTTAGCATTGTGTTAGGAAAAAAAAATCCTGTTAATTGTTGTATAAATGGGATGYTTTATTTTTTGTTTTGATTTTATTGTGGAAAGAAAGCTAATGGCTGGCCTTTTTGTATTTAATATAAAGCCTTTTTGTGGTAAATTAGATCATTATTACAAACACATTTTTAAAAAATGCAAATTAGCTTTCCATGAGCAGAAAAGAGCTTAAAGTGTAGTAAGGTCAGAGGCAGGATCAGACATATTTGTAAAATGAATTATATTCAAGTAGGAATATGAGGGAAAATATGAATGTAAAAAAGTCAGTGATTTATAGTATATAGATGGTAGATGTCATATTATTTAATTTTAAAATATTCTGACTGAATACCCATAAATGTTCATGTTCTTTTTAGTAATATAAATTAGTAATCACTTCTAAATTAATATTTTCTATTTGTAGAATCATCAATATTAATTTTTAGGAAGAGAAAACACATTGCTGATTAAAAAAAAAAAAAAAAGGTGGTGGGTGTGATTCTATATGCTTCAGATTACTTTAGAGTAAGGTAAATTTCCAGTGCCACCATTCTCTCATATGAAATTAGACTATTCTGTACATTTCCCTATTATGGGGATTGTTGCTAAAGCAAAACAAAATAAAAATCCTGCAAGAGGAGGTAAGAAAAATATCCACTGGTGATGCAGTGCTAATGGCTGGGGCTTGGATATGTGCCAGATGGGTGCTTGCRCTCCAGAATTGTCCTCTGCCAGTATAAACTTCTGTGCTGAGCAGTGTGAGGCTTTTCTGTGTCTTTTTTTGTTGTGAAATCAGGGACAAGAGAAAGTGTGTGTTAAAAAAAATCTGTCATGTAAAATTTCACTTCTATTTASTGAATTACCAAGTTAGCTAAATAGAAGAGGTTATTAATATATTTTTCTGAATTCCATCAGTGAACTGGTTTTAATAATAAGAAAAAAATGGTTTCAGTAGACCTTAAAAAATATTTTTATATACAGTATAACATTTAATCACTAAAGAAAATTGCTTCTGTTGCTAAAATCAGTGGTAGAAGATCACTCTACCGATCTATTAAAAGATTTTAAAAGAATTTAACATCTCTAATTTGTTTTAGTCAGTAAATAATGCTTGGATAATTTCAATTTGACATATTAAAATATTAGATATCTAGAAAATATCCTGGTTAGAAGTACTGCTTTACAGAAGTGCKGCAGTGTTACACTACCTCTCTCTCAGTATCTAATAGTTCACTGCATTGTATAATTTTAGAGAAAGGGATTAAAATTGCTACTATTATTTGGATTTTTTTTGGCAAAGTTTTTAAAAGATCTAGTGATGTAGCTGTACTCACACAATAAATTGCAACAGATAAGGAAACRCATTCATTACTCACAGCTGTCTATTCATTTATATTACCCATTTTTTCATGTATGAGGTGAAGAATTCCAGAATACAGTAAGTGAACACTGCTCTGCTCAGTGTATTTCACCATTCAAATTACTTGCAATTTCACAATGCCAGTGTTACTTCTCAGGACAAATTTCATACAATAGTAATTCTGTGATTATTCATCCAGTTTAATTAATTCAATTAAGTAAGTCTGCTGTCAGGTGTCCTTTTAATAATTGAATCAACATGCAGATACATAATAAGCATAAAAGCATTTCTGTGGCTGCAGTAAATTTAGATCCAAAAGAATCTGCTATTCCACTACATTTGATATAGATTATTCTATAATATTTCAGTAATGGGTTGCACAAAGGCTGCCTTTTAATTCTTTGCTTTCTCAAATGTCTTTATATATAATGGTTTAAAACAGAAGGTGTTCAAAAGAGGGTGACCTTTTTCCATTACCATAGTTCCTGTCATTAATGCATTATAATTTTCTTTAGAAGTCTGGAAAAAATGTGTATATATGCACTCTGTAGCAGGTATGAATCAAAGTGTGTTAGTGAAAGTTAAGAATTGTCAGTTATTACTAAAAAAAGAGGGAGAAAAAATAAAAGAAAAATGTGAGGAAGTAATTTTATTGTTATTTTTACTGTGAAAGTTTAAACAAACCTTACACTTTAAACAAAGCAGTTACAGATTCAAGAGTTTTGGCATTTGTAATCTGAACGAACAGCAGTTGACCTACTCAGAAACTAAAAATAATATGCCCCCTAACTAAATTTAAAGCCAATAGAATGTAGTATTAGGCTAGATTGTGTATAAAGACCAATAATATATCGCCATCCTCTGCAATATATTACCATAGATGTTATTTTAATAACATATATATTAAACATGGTAAATGATTTACTTGGCTTACTCTCGATGGTGCTTGATGTCATAATTATTGTAAATATTAATTGCTGTGCTAAAAATGTAAGCAGGATGACTTTGTATTAGATGAAAAATGAAAATAGTCTGTGTACGGGTAAATAGATAATCATACAAAAGTAATTGGGGTTTTAAAACCCCAATCTATTCTGCCAGCGTGAGCTCGTTTGCATGTTAATCACAAGAGTGATTTCCTACTTCACAAGGAAGTCCACACTCTTTCATAACCACTTTTAATTGCATTTAAAATGTTGCAGGGTTGGGATATTAGACATGGAGGCGTATCAGTGTCAAATTAATAAAAAAAATGTTTCTGAAAATCTTTATGGGCTACAGATTATAATATTATGGGCTTTTTTGTTAGAAAATGCAAAATGTGTTTTAGGATATATTTTAAGTGAGGCAGGTTAAATGATAAAAACAGATTAATTTGTACATGTGTTGTTTCTTTAGAAATTTGATAAATGAAAACCTTCTTGTAGCTGGAAAGTATAGAATGCATTTTTATTAGTAAATTGCTTTATAAATTGACCGGTACTTTCATTAATTTCTCATTAATCGATAAAATAGTAAATTAGCAACAGTTAAAAATGTGGTTTTATAATAAAGCATAGGGCAGTGTGACATTAGAAAGCTGTATGTAAAATTCGTTTCAGTTATATAGCATTTTACTTCTACTTATATTCAGAGGAATTCAGTTAATGATTTTAATGGACAATAATTTTACTGCTTTCATGTACAGAGTTTTTCTAGTTATTTTTTGAAATCGTATGCTAAACATAATAGAAACCAAAAAAGCAATTACTGATCAGAATTCATATAATTTATGTATGCTGCATGCTGTCACTTGAAATTTGTCCTAGAATAAATTGTGACCAAATTTATATATTTGTTATTATTTATAGCTAACATTGCCTTTAGAATTAGAGATAGGAATAAAAATAGTAGAAAGCTATTTCAGAGTTCTTTTTTCCCTTTATGTTCGGAGTGGTRCTGTAATAAACGGACAACATTTTAAGTGATTTTGTGATATTCATATAAGATTCAACAGAGCTTCCTCTGTAATCTGTAAAAGGCCAATGTCAAAGTAAAGACAAAATGACTTGTTCTCTGAAGACAGGAATGAAGAAATGTAGCTCTCTAATAAAATAGTGTTAAGTTCACAATGGTTACATTGTGATCACTCTCAGAGATACAAAAACTAATTTTTAGTCAAGCTGTTAAAAATTATATATTTAAGAAGATGAAAAGTTTGAGGATTAAAGAAAAATCACTCACAATTTTAAAGAGGGTATATTTGCTTTCATCACCAGGTGTTCTTTCTAATATAAATTACCAAGATGATGTTTCCATAACATAGCTTGGGGTGCTCTGGAGATTAAAACTACCAAAACAGACCTATTAAATTTTTCATAGGGAGGGTCCACCAGGGATAATAAGCCAATATTCCTTGTCCCATATTCCAGATGTTTTATGTAATTCTGCATCTTGCTAAACCTAAATTGTAGCTTTTCCAGAAAAAATGTACTAGGGAGACTGAGATGAAAGGCAAGAACTGTTGAAATGTTAATTTTACTATCTGCTGTTGAGGTCTGTTACCTTTTTTGTATTTTTTTCTTAGTCCCAGTAGCTCAGTTCTGTTTTATGAATGTTGTGGTATTTCAGTTGTTTGAAGTTTTCAAACTTGGAGCGTGACTTTGACTTGGCAAAACACAATGCCACATGGTGTGTGACACRCTGATGGATAGTCTTTGATCCATATGATTCACAATCTTTCTACTTTCAACTTGATTCTGGATGAGAAAAATAAAATTTAACAGTAAAAAAGTTTTAATAATAATCCTTCTAACATAAACCCAGAATAATTACAAATAAAATAGTGCTATTTAGAAATTTTCAAATAATAATATAATAAAAAAAATACTTGGTTTATTTTTTACATATAGAATATGGACATTTAAAACCAATATTGGGTTATTGCACTGTTATGGAATATTTCTGCATTGATCTGAAATAGTTAATGCTGTAAAATAAAATACTGCTGTGCTTCACAGGTCAGATTGGCAAAGGTGATGAAATAAATACACTAGACCACTCTTCTGATTCCCACTCCTCAGTCTCCTGTTGTACTCTGCTCATGGCCCAGCAGCAGAAAAGCTCCTGGACTGATTCCTGCTATAGTTTGGAATAGACATAGATCTGGTCTAAGTGAGCTGATGTCCAAATGTTTCGGTTTTTTTTATGCAACAGGAGATAGAGGTGGTAGATGGGGATTGTACGAGAGGAARGAATGAATGCATTGTAAAGGGCAGTTCTTTTGCCTCCCGTTCAGGTGGGCTGTTCTAGGAGCAGCAAGAGACACCTGGCTGCTGAGTGGCCCATAGGTTTTTTCCACTGATATTTTCAACATAGTTGTTCAGATGCATTGTTCAGTGATAGATGTTCCTTACTGCATGATTTCTTATATTAATTGAGTTTCTTAAAACTGTTACTTTTATACTATATAATTTATTACATTGCAATTTCTGAAAGTAAGACTTGTATGGAGGCTTGTGCTATTAAAGGCTAATGCCTTGATATAAATATATAATGAATGCTCATAATTTTCTTATATTTGCTGTTCCTGTTCCTCAGCAATTCAGTTCTTACCAGTTTTCTTTTTTTTCTTTTTTTCTTTTTTTCTTTTAATAATTTTAGAGAATTTTCATTCAGTTTTTTTCTAGAAGAATGAAAAACAAAGCAGATCATAACCATATACAAGGGAAATACAGACAGTTACAGGAGAGAAACTATTTGCTAAAATTTTAGAATTTGTTTCAATTAACTTAATTTAACTTTCTTTCCTTTCACAAACAAAGTCAGGTTTTATTTAAAATTCCACAATATTTTCATCCCTCCAATTTGAAAGTTCCTATTCCAGTTCACTTGACTTCTAATGCTTTTAGAAAAAATACAGGGAGAGATGTGATTCTCCTCCTGAGTCTAAAATAAGAAACCAGGTAACCTCYGTCTCTGTTCCTTATGTTTTTGGGAGAGAAATCTGGGTAAATTTCTTTCTGGCCTATTTCTGCATCATGAAGAAGAAAAGAAGTGAAAAGCATAAACTCTTCYATGTAGTTGTTTTCTCTTGTGGAGAGAAAAAAGAGAAAACATACAATCAGTTCGTAAAGAGATTTCCTCCTTTGCCATATATGGCTACACTGCCTAAAGGTGTAATATACATAATGTACATGAGAGTGTTTGGTGGACTGCACCAGTTCTAGTATAAATATCAAACTGTTCTAAACCTGTCATTTTGGCCATGACTTTAAATCAAGTGTATTTAACAAGTCTTTGTAAAATCAATTTTTTTAAGGTTAYTTCAGTCTCATTGTTTTTATGGTTTTGTAACTTTAGAGCAAGAAGGTCTTCCTATGAAAAATAGAGGCACTTCAATTTTTTTTCATGTCACTACTTGGCAAATTATTAAATCTCTGAAAATGAAATGTATTCGATTTTATTCTTGCTCTTATATGCAAAATTAAGATTGCTGTTCTTTTACACACTCGAGATTTTTTCTTTGTATTTTATTTTCGTCCTTTGCAACAGTTGAAGTATTAGGGCTGAAAAGTCAGGCAAAATGATCCTTTTATCTTTTAAACATGTACAGTCAGTGATTGTAACCATTTTYCCTAATCTGTTTCCATAGTTTGTTTCTGCTTTTTTCCTAGAGGCGGTATGGTGTGATTGTTCTGCCACAGTTCTATTAGTTATTATGAATTTTGCACAGTTTTCAGCTCAAGTCCTTTAATGTCTACTATTAATAAAAGCAGCAGAGTTCCCCAGTTTCAGTAGAAGTTTTATTAGTGCATAGCAAAGTAATGGAGAGCATTAGAGTTGGATGGCTTATAGCTGATGCTTTTCAGTTGGGACCAGTGTCTTCTTGTTTATGCAGGAAAAAGAATCCTCACAAAACCGTTATGTYTACACTTGGTACCCGTATCTTTTGTACTTGTTTTTAAAGTAGATCTGTTCCAAAGAAGGGAGGGTACCAATTWTTTTCTCTTGTCAATGTCTTATGATTTTCATTATGCTAGTTCCATTTATTTTCATTCTACATTGCTTGGTATGCTGAAGTGTAAGGGAGRGTCAGGTAGAAGAAACTAAGAGGTTCAAGTTTTATGGGAAGAAATTTTGAAGAATATAAGAGAGAATTGGTCCAAATGTCTAACAAGWTAGGACAGAGTTGTTCCTGTAAAACCTACTGAAATCTCTTCCAGGGAGAGGCAAAGAAGTAGCTGATGCTACTTCTACAGATTTTTTCTAACCACCTAGGCCATGTGTAGGTTCCCTGTTCATGTTTCGTTTTTTTTCCTACTAAAAATCTTGTAAGGGATCTCTCCTCTTTAATTCTGATGGGAGGAGGAGAGATGTGGAGGTTGGATTGCCCTGATTTGACTTCCTTTGCTTCTTCTTTCAAGAGCCCCTGCTCATGTGGAGCTGYCTCTCCAAGAACCCATGTTGCTGTGCAACTCAAAACACTCTCTTTGGGGTGGGTTGGAAGCAAAAACACCTTGGGAAGCTACAAATGTTGTGGTATTTACTAAGTCCAGCTCTTGTCAAGCTGTTTCAGTTACTTTAACTAAYGTCATTCGTACTTCTAGGAATTACTTTTGTCTACACTTGTAAATTTATATGMTCTTCTGTCAATGAAACAAGGATTGTATGTATTTATTTCCTCTTTGAAACTCTGGTGTCTGGCTTTCAGGCTTTCTTACCATGGTATTTAGTTCATGGGTGTTGCAAAGATCAAAGGATGAAACCAGAACRAGCATCTCATCTCTGTAGGTACAGAGGTTTTGAACAATCCTGTTTATATTTTGGGGTAGATTTTCACAGGTTCACACAATATATACAACAGATCATTGCCTTGCTCTGAATCCCAGTGCTGTAGTTGAGAACAGGTCAAAAGAAGGTCTCCTCAGCAGCCGTGGTTTTATATGTGAAGAACTGTCATATGCAGAGCTACTAGTAGGACTACTAGGACGTTTGGAAAAGTGCAGTTGTCTYATTGGCCTGGAGTATTTTCATGTTCTTGCAAGCTTTTTTCATGGCTCTCCTGTTCTGTGTAGTGCTCCTTGTACTGTTGTTACTAAAGAATAATTTAAGTAGATGAAATTACTGGTTTTTGGTTCTTATAAAAAGTTAAAATAGTCACTCATTGCTAACTGCTTTTCTGTTGTTTACTTTAAATTAAACATTTCTGGTCAGATTCTGAGCTTGTCTATTCCCTGACACTTTAGGTGAAAGCCCAATCTTCTGTTGTCCTCCTTTTTACTGTGCCTTTCTCCTGGTCATCAGTCTGCTGTTCGCTTGGCTATGCTATGCTGTAGTCATTGGGAGAGGAATCTGTGAGTTCTCTTGCATTGTGTGCTGTAGAAAAGCAAAGAAATTCACCTCTTCCCTTAAGACTGACAATCCTCTGGAACTCCAGCTTCTTTATGACTTTACAGAACACCAGGGCTCCAGCTAAATATGAGTGGTATCTTAACAAACATCCTTTTAACAGTGATGGCACTTCTGTATGTTCATGTGTGTTTCTGTGTTGTGATTCTGTCCTCTGCCATGTTATAATTTTGTCCCTTTTCATGTACAATTTGCTATCCAGGAACACACTAAGGGATATTTGAATATTATTGTGAGGTTTATTCCTTCCCATTGGACCTGAGATTTTAATAATTTTTSATCTAGTTGTAAAAGTTCTTATTGTGTGTTGAAGGGATGTTTTTAATCTTCTTTAAGGTCTTTCTGTAAAACAGTAATTTCCATGTTTACATTGTCAGTTTTCAGCTTTTTTTTCTAGTTTATTACAAATGGCCTGTTTAGGTGCTGGTATTCACATTAATCTTTAGAACCTTAAGGATCTATTACTGTAGGATAGTTTAAGAAAAGACTATTGTTAGCAACATGTGGTTATATCAGTAAAATTCTTTCCCATCTTCTGCTTTCTATCATGTATCATTTGTTTGTTTGTATCCAGTGATATTCTGAGTTACGTGAGTRTCATAATACACATGTAATTTTAGACTAGTTCAAGATCCTAAGAAGGTGGTATTTCTGTATACCAGGAACATAGTAATATACTTATTTTTCTACGTTTCTTCAAGTTTAATCACGCCTTCAACAGTCTGGTTTTGTTTATGAGATAGAGAATATGAAAAGTTCTCTGAGATGTTTTACACTTGGAATATGAACTTGCATATAAAACATGGCATTTTGTGGTGAGATTTTAATCTGTTAAACGCAAAATATTTGGGGAAGTGRAGATACCCTGTGCATACAATACCTTTAGTTTCAATGAAGCATTCCTGGAAAATTTTTAGTTTTTCTATCTGGTCTTCTGATCTTCATTTTCATTTTCAAATAATTATTTTTCCTGACTCAGAAGAGATCACTACTACAAAATTTTACTATGCCTATTTGATAAGGTATGCTTAAATTTCCAGATTCCATTTTTTTGCAATGTTAATATGATACTTAGAGCAGGTAATGTAACAGGCTGCGTCTCTTTCTGTGCTTTATGAAACAGAAGGGTTCAATTCAGTCACTAACTGTATTGTCTGGTCTGATGTCAAATTCCTGGTGACCAGATACCCACAATTGCTTTAACATCAGTATGAATGGTAGCTGGGTCATTGTGGATTTGCAGAGCCACCATGRAATAGTTGCATCTTTGTCTTCAAAGACAATGGTGACTGTGCCATGGASCTGCTTCTGGAATGGGATTGCAGGAGGGTGTAATACACAATCACATTTTGTATAGAAGGACAGCTATTTAATTGCAACTAAAGCCCCTGCTTACAGATTTTCTTCTGGCTGGCAGACTAGTTTAAGATAGTGCACTGGTAATGAGGGTGACCAGTGAAGTTTTTAAGTGCTGCTCTATCTGCACATATTTTGTAAATCATTTCAATGCTGAAGAAGGGAGTGCTTTTTCTCATGYGTCTCCAGGTTCAATCTGCAGTCTTTGGATGTTATGTGATAGTGAAGATTCTGTTTATCCATACCTTTAACCTTCCTTTTGAGAATCTGAGTAGAGGAATACTCTGTGAGTTCAACATATAAGAAATATTTTCAGGTTAGCTGGATTGTCTTTTAAACTATTCCAATTTATGGTCAACATTAGAGCTGGTCACGGTGTTCTGCAATGGTTATGTTACCTTGGGATTTAAAAAAGCATAACCTTCCTTTTCTCATTCTTTATGTTGTCAAGGGTCTTTGCCCATTTGACTAGTGTGCCATGGGACTTAACTATGCATCATAACCCCATGTCTGTAATTTTTTTGAGACACCATGTTTCATTCTCTGAATGTGGRCTTTTCTCTTTGTAGCTAGAAGTGCAGCTTTACACATGCAGTGGTATGAAAAGTATTCCTTTTAGGTAAAACATTCTCAGAGATTCAGATAATTTCATTCTAGTAGCTGGCTCTCCTCATTATCATTTGCTGTGTTGTCAACAAACGTCATCAGTAATGAATTTGCAATTTCTTGAAGGTCATTGATAAAAGAGTGAAACAGTATGGGACCAGTAACCTATCACAGCAGATCACTCTTACAAATGCCCTTAATATAATTCCCTGTTTGCAATTACATTCTGAGACTTACTGATTTGTCTGTTTCTAATCCATTCTAATCCATAACATATTTTTGATGTTAATTTTGTATCATTCTTGCTTTGAAGTCCTGGAGTGGTGCTCTGCAAGCTAACACGCAGAAAGTATTTTTCGCTGAAGTCAGGTGGGATGGTTTGCTTAAAACCAGGTGTAAGTAAAAGGTGGCCATAGATTATAGGCCTGAATATTTTATTTGAACACACATGATGAGTTTTTATTAATTCAAGAGAAGTTACTCTAAAAGTTCCTGATTTCTGTATTTTAAAAGCATGATACTGTAYTGATATATGATGCAAAAAAATTGAGACAGTCTGTATTTAGAGATTTTTTTCTGATTTCTTTTATATCATTTTCTGAATTAAGGGAAACAACTTTTCTAAAAGTTACTTGTACAATAATTTAGTTTGAGAAGACCTGTTATTTGAAAGTTTGAAATAAACTTGGCATGTTTACTGTGAATCTTCAAAAGTCAATGTATAAAAGCATTGTGCTCACAGTGTGCAATACAGTTTCTGATGAGGAACTTTGAGTAACAGGTATTGAAGAACTGTCCATTTTATTACTACTGATAGTAATAGTAATTAAAATATTAATAGTAAAAAGTAATATTTACCTATTAATAGTAAGATTAATGGTTCAGAAGTTGGATTCCGTGATCCTTATTGGTCCCTTCCATCTTGATACCTTCTATGATTCTACCTATGATTCTATTGCTTTATAATATATTTGGCTTTAGGGKTTTTTTTGGGGTTTGGTGGTGGGGATTTTTTGGGGTTTTTGGTTGGTTTGTTGGTTTTTTTGGTGTGGTGTGGGTTTGGTTGGATTTATTTATTTTTAAACAAATGCTTTGTGGAAACTTGTGGCAAATACCTGACTGGAAAATGTGCAGAATTTTGTTTCCTGGTGTAAGTGGTATTTATGACTCCTGGTAGTGTTCTGCATCAGTACTGATACAGGATTAATAAGAAAGCTGCTCTATTCTTAGCTCATATTTAATTCTTTGYATTGAGCTATGGCACTATGGATTATTTCAACTCCGTGTAGTGTTTCAAGTGTAAGAGTTTATTGCCAGGTGGCAGGAATAAGGCATATAAACATTTTATGGAYAACAGATGCAGATAAATGGAGGAATTCATCTTGTGCACGGTATACTTGTTTGGCTACGAGATACAGCCCTTAGTAATTCCTCTATGCTGACTGATACTGGACAATTAAAAGCATATAAATTACAAGAGTAATTACTGCAAAGAGAGTATGATCRTAACTTCCTATGCATAAAAGCTGCTTCTCGAAATTGTTGCAGTGGTTTGTTTTTCTTTTACGTTGTAGAAGAAAAGCATAGAAGAGGGATGAGTAGCAGGGAAAAAAAAAACCTCTCCGGTTTCCTGGTGTCCAGTTACTAAATTGCAGCTAGTCCTTTTCATTTATCTTTTTTAAAGGGTTATCCCAATTGCACCATAAYTTCAGAATGCTGTTTTGTTAGAAGTTAAATAAATATGTAATAGAGATGCAAAAAAAGTTGGCCATTTTTTATGAATATATCCTCATTGGCTGTTGAGGGTAGCATACAAGCTATAATCTATTTTGCTTGGATATACTTTCCCTCAGGATAAAACAGACCTGCTATAGTTCTTAGATTTATAAAGTAGTTGTGCAGAGCCTGATACTTAGCTCAGTTACAGCTATCATATTCAGGCCACTAAAGTCCACAGACTTGTGTCAGAGTCTGTGAGAAGAGAATCGAGTCCATAAGGTACCTTGGCTGTATTGTCTGGTGTTTATTTCTGCTGCTGAGGTTTTTTTTTTTATTTAAAGATACCTTTTAAATTGAGGAAAACAGATGGGTGTCATTTGAGAAAGATAGAAGTGAARTAATTTATTCTGATACATTTTACTAAAATAATATGTCATGATACACAAAGTTGTGGTAATTCTTTAAATGAATAATACTAGTAATAGAGTTTTRAAATTTTGCCTAAATATACATTTTCTGTGTAAGTGGGCTTAATATTTTTTTGCAGCTAGAGTGCCGCACCTTTTTTTTTTTATATATATTTCTGTAAAAACAAACTAAAGTGAAATTCGATAAACCTCAGCCCTGAAATTATTTTTAAACAAAGTTTTGCTGGTGACAGCTTATTTTCTTAAGTAAACAGATTCCATATGTGGTATTAAGTAAATCATTTTGTGATTTGATAGTGGCGTATTAGGGTGAGACATCCTGTAATGTAGCTATGTCTGAAGTTATTTACTGTTTCCCACTGCCAAATTGTGATTGTTTAGTCTGCTAACACTTGTACTGAAGTTTTTTTCTGGGTAGTGGTTAGCAGTTGTTTTCAAAGCAAATGTTAAATCTAAGAAGACATTCTTTTATAAAAAATCCTGTTCTGGCAGAGTAACTTGATTTGTGTTCTAGTTCAGTGTTCCTTCACTGTTTTTAGTATGGCTGTTGAAATCTATACCTTATATGATCTCATTGTACTGCCTGCATTTCATTAATGAGTGACTCTGTTTAGGGCTTGGGGAGTGAAATATTTTTCATATGACACTACCTAATATGAATGCAGTGCACCAGCTGCAAAAACCACGGGCCATCTGATTTTGTGGCTTTTGAGGGTGTAAAAAGTTCAATTGCTTATACTAGAGCTTATATCTGTATATTATACCATATGGAAACGGAACTACTGTAGACTTGGAAGGAAAAAAAGAAAACCGAGTTCTTTAGCCATGGTTCAAATGAAGACAAAATTATGTATCTTGCAGTGTGGAGGTTTACTGTTACTATAKGGCATTAAAATACTTTTGCACAATAGAATAAGGTGTATTAAAATTTTACCACAAAATAGTACTTTTAAAGAAAGACAACTAATGTGTTAACTGTTTCATCAAGAAAATGTTACTGATATTTAAATTCATTTACTTTTCTCTGTTGATACTCTTTGTTTAATCTGCTTATCTAGGAAGAAAGCAGTCTGTTAGCATTTGGGTGGGCATTATCCTAATTATCCAGAATGTAATCTAAAAATACTTTAAGAAATTGTATTTCAGACATAACTCGGCAAGTTTTAAACTAGTTTTGAATKTAACAAGTCCAACCATAACAATCATTGCAGTTGTCACTGTTTTGGGGTCCTTCCTTGACAGCAGAACCAAAGTATAAGCAACTACCTATGAATCTGTGGAGTGATATTTTAGACACATTTGCACATAGTTTAAAGTTGCACTTTGAAATGGCCAAGTTAAAGAAATCAAATGAAATTAGGAGGGTTTTACCAGTCTTAAATTCTCCGAAAAAGGCATAACAAGAATACATGCCAGTATTCTGGTTAGGAATTGATCAGGTGGTGGTGAATATATAACTATTTCATGTTACAGATGAGATTTGCATGGTAGTTTCTTTCAGACCTRCTGGAGGAGTGTGTGTGTGTTTTCTGTGATAGATATGCCTGGGATTTCAAAAGGGGCAATGTTAAGAGGCATTTGAGTGTTGTAATGAAAAAAGCACCAATTTGTGTCCAYACACACACAATTTATCAGCAATTTTGAGATGCATTTTGGACTCTTCTCTGAAAGCAGCAGAGAAGCCAACACTCTCACCAAAGTGCAGCCTGTTGATGACGAGCACACAGCCTTCCCCAACTGCTGCTGTTTGGGTCATTCAGTCAAGGTACTCAGTAAATGCCATGATTTATATCTTAAATCAGAGAATACTGAACAGAAGTTCCAAAAAGCAAAAATAATAGCAACCAGCATATAACCAAGTCCTAATACAAATTTTATTTGAACAGATAGATTCAACAGAAAGCTGAAGAGTTTTGTAAAGTATCATTCCTTTCTGTGAATTAAGCATTAAAACAAAGTAGAGCTAAATTAATTGTACACTTCGTGATTTGTCCTTCTAGATACAGGTTCTGACATCACAGAGAAAGTGCTTTTTGTTGACAATAAGCCTCAATGACAGATTTCTGTGAATCACTGTTGAATGCCACTTAAATGCTAGTGATGGAGCAGCTACTCAGGGCGTGGTTATGAAAACCATGACGAGAATTGATTCCACTTATAATGAGGATCAGATGTAAAAGTACCCATATGAGTATTACAGCAATACATTTTGCCAGTAGAGAAAGAAAAAAGAAACCAAACAGAAAAGAAACTTTTTAGCTCTTTTGGTAACATGTAAATAAATTTGTTATATTTAAACAGTTCAATGAAATTGCAAGTTTTCCACCTCAAATTTTGATATTTGGGTTTTTTTTTGTATTTTCAGGGTTTTGAAAAGGTACACTTTTTATTCTTTTTATCTAATTTTTGTGCTCTGAACCTTTCAGGTTTTATGCTTTTAATTTGTGCCCATAAAAAAAAAAAAAAAAAAGTTTTGAAAAGGTACACTTTTTATTCTTTTTATCTAATTTTTGTGCTCTGAACCTTTCAGGTTTTATGCTTTTAATTTGTGCCCATAAAAAAAAAAAAAAGTAATTCTTGTAAAATTTCTAGTTCCCAACAGTTGACGCTTTAGGAGAAAACACCAAACATACGAGATTTGAAAAAAGCTCTAAGTATCATGACCAAAGTTATGCTAAGAAAAGTAAAATCAATTTATGTACATGAATGGGTGAAATGGTCTGGCTGTTGAAATTGATTTGAGCCTTTTGCCACTGAGATCATTGAAGGCTGAATTTTGTTCTGTTAATCCYTTCCCTGTCATATCCAGGGTTAATCTGCTTGTCCCATGTCTCTGAATTCTCAGCTCTAAATGGGAATGCTTCCTCCATCTGATCAGTGGAGACTCAGTTTACAGGAGAGAGAGGCTGGGCTAATCTTCAGAGGCAGCAGAATTGTTATAAAATTAAAATTATTCTTCCTTGTCACATAAGGTAAGGAGGTTTAAGTTCATTGATCAGGACTCAAAGCCATCAAAGTTTGTGAGATGTAAAAGGCAAAAACAAGCTGTTGGTAATAAAAGTGTAATTACAAATGGTACTAAAAATGACCAATTATTCTTGCTGAAAACCTGGTCTGACTGTGTTGGGAACTTTGCAGCTGTG
The DNA here is from genome assembly GCF_030028575.1 of Malurus melanocephalus. NCBI lineage: Eukaryota > Metazoa > Chordata > Aves > Passeriformes > Maluridae > Malurus > Malurus melanocephalus. Next base: position 2,210,556 of record NW_026623259.1, on the reverse strand, counting down.
GATTACTTWGTTAAGCACTATTCTAATACTCCAGCATAATTTTTGCCCCAGATTGAAATTCCACAAAGTCAAAAATATTCAGAAATTTTCATATTTTGTGTGCTAAGAGATTGCATAAAATACAGCATTTTGAATTTACCTTTAATGTGGAGTAATGTGGAAAACTAAAATGTTCAGATAAATACCTTTGCAAAAGAGATATGAGACCCTTAGCAAGGTGTTTAGGCAGAGATTTTGAATTTTTATATGTAATTAATTTTTAAGTTTTCCATATCATCATATTGATTAAAAGTTGAGTAATTGAATTATGAATAGTGTGTTAGGAATTCTTAATTTTTTTTTTAAAAAAAATTTATTTAGTGCACTTATTTTTTGAATGCTAAACAATAGGCGTATTAATAATTTCTGTTCTTTTGATCTGTTTTCTGACATTTGATAATAAATTTGCTTTTTGTGATTGCAGTTTTAACATGATGGTTTTGTTCAACTCTCATTTATAACTCAAGACCTAATTACTTCCTAATTGGTCATCCATGTTGTGTCGTCACGTAGATAGTGTTGAGATAGTTTTTTACATCAACACACATCAGCTTAGGTTTATTTCCGTTGAATACTGTTCTCTATTTTGCTGTCCAGTAGCTCAGTCTTATTAAGTCCTGAGATTCCTGGCACTGAGCCCTATCTCAAATTCATAAATAACTTAATTTAACTTAATTTTAATTTTTTAATTTAACTTAATTTTAAATATCGTCCATCATTTATCCATATTTTATTTCTGTRTCCATTATCTTCTCTTTTGTCCTGTGGAATACCAATTTCTCTGTGCATTGGTAAAGGTTGCTTTAGAGCTTTTTGAAAGTATTGAGATCAGTGATACAACTGATGATTCAATAGACATTTAATTTAGATTGAGCTGGGATGCTCTGTTGCCTCCCCTAACTTGAATTGAACAGAGGCTTCCTTGGCTGTAACTGATCCTTCATATTTATTTACCCTTCTTGAATAGGGGCAGTTTGATGCAGAAAGCTAAATAGAATTGTGTTTGTTTTGATCTGTCTTATACTTTATTATTTAGGAACTGTGATATGGTAGAGTATTCTTAATTAGGATAAAACACTCCAGAATACTTATTTCTTGTAACTCACCAGAGCATATGTAGTCTTCCTTTTTTTTAGAATGTAATCTTTTGTAGATTTTCATGTTTGCATTAGTTTTATGTTTAGAAGAGCTAACTTGATAATATGGAATTATGTGAAGTTGATATATATGTTTATAGAAAATGATGCTTGGAAAATAAAGCTTTTTTAAATGGAGTTGGAGCTTGTTTCACGCAAAATTCTTAGCAGKCATGGATGACCTAAAATTTTGTAATGTTCCAGTTGAACTGAAATCAGTTATTTTGCTGACATAATTCAAATAAATATTGAGCTTGAACTCAATTAGAAATGTTTTCCTTGAACCTCAAATGTCTTATTTGTTTTCTTTCACAATCCTGAAAAAGTTAAATTAATTGGTACTCCTTGTGTTAAAGAGTAAACGGAATTTATTCACCAACTAAACTGAGATACAATGATAATTTTAACAGGGTTTGTCTGTCTAGAAATTACATCTTTGCCRAATAGTGTGACTGATAGCAAACCTCCTTCTGTCCCCTTTTGAAACATTAATTAGCTTTTGAACTCTGTTAAGTTTATGCATAACTATTTTGATTTATCCATTATATTTAGRCAGATAAGGGTAGGTTATATATATATAACCATATATCTGTTTAACATACAAGGGACATTTAAACAAAGGAACAAATAATACATTCATAAAAAAATYCAATAACAAAAGGCTCATGAAGAATAAGATATCAGGTCAAATATGCAAATGCATTGCAGAAGCAGGTATCACGAACTGCCTTTAAAAACCCAGCTGTGGATGATTATAGTGTAGCTATATATTATAGCTTAAGACAGATGTCTAAACTGCTTTTGGTGTTTCTGGATGTGTAMGAGTTTATAGCTCTTTGAGCTAGATTATGATATAGTTGCCTACATTATGTCTGGATTCATAATTGTCACCCCCTAAAGCACAGATAATGAAATCACTTTGTTTTAAAGGGATTTTTTTTTTTTTATTAATCACTTTTCATCTTGTAACTTCCTTGGACATATTTGGCATTTTGTTGGTATAATCTGATTTGATTTAGAAACTTGATTAACTTGTTGCATAGTTCATTGACACAAAATATTACACTTGCATCATTGCTTTAAAATGAACTTATACRTGCTCAAATAATTTAGCATTAAATACTTACTTCTGTGTTAGAGTTATGTTTCATATTCAATTAAAAATCAAAATGGAAAAATGTACGTATATTCATAGTGGCACATAGGTGGGGTACATTAATTGAGCTAATTTGTGTCTGAAATACTAGGTTAATCGTATTTGTTATGCTTGTAATGCTTGTAAATCAGAAAATAATTGCTTAATTGTAAATTAYATATTGATTAAAGCTCGCGTGTGATTTCAAAGGATGACTATATTTAATTTGCATAGTATACCATTCTACTGAGAATGTGTTAATTTCTTTGAGACTTTGGAATGAATGTTTCCAGCAGATGCTTACAACATGCATAGAAGTTCATGAGTGATTTTATTTGAAAATGCACTATAAATGCTTTTACTATTTTTCTTCCAGATGTTTTCACAAGTTATTTACAAAACAATAAAAACAGTATTTTTTAGTACCACTGTGTGAATTGAAAATAAATACAAGCCTTTATGAACATCTACGATTTTGGAATGAGTTAGAAAATACAATTATCACAGCTTTGAAACAAGCATTCTACTTTCAGGTTGACAGGAGGAATTCTATATTGCTACTCTTTTTTRAAAAAGGAACTCAAAATTACTATTAAATGCAAATTCCCTTTTCAATGACATGCTGGTGAATTACATTGAAAATATGTTTGTTTTTCAAAGTGTACATTCATCAATGTACATCAAAGTGTAGATTACATACCTCTAAAGTCTGAACGTTTAATTCTTTTTTCATCATGGGTAAAGAAAATTAAAAGTTTTTAACAAATTTTGTCTTATCACAAAGGCGTAATTTTTACAGATGGCAATTTAAGCCTGATTGAAGAATAGGCTAAAGAAGACACAACCACCCCACCCACTTTTTACTGGAAAGTTTGTACTTAACAGCCAGAAATACAATAGGAATGGTATTGGTAAATAATTCCAGCGCAACTATCAGTCCATAAATAGATCATCTACAAAAACAAAATTCTGAGCCAAATTCAATCTTCTAATTTAGGAATGAAATCTCTAATGATACGTGATCTCAGATAATTATTATCCTGCTCAGAGTGAGTGTGAGTATTTTTCTCAGATTATTTATTACGAATTCCATTGATTTAATAACGTGGTATTCCTAATTAAAAATTTATATAATGATACAATTCTAACTGCAGGACTCAATTGGGGAAAATTCATAACAATATTGTACAAATAAGAATATGCAAGTAGTAGAGGCTGAATGGAGGCATCGGGATTGTGGTGTGCCAAGGAGTGTGAAAGAGTGTGTGTTCTGTGATTGTGCTGGAATAAATCTACCTTTGGGAACACAGGAGCATGGAAGACATTGCTTGAGAGCAGTCAATATGATAACAAACATAGACTAAAATATATTTTTTGTCTTACAGTTAAATGAAAAAGTTCTTGAAGACATTACTTATAGCTGGTCAAGACAACACTTAGCTTTGTGCCTGAGTTTGAGCCAGTCTTAGATTTAGTCTTCCAGTTTCAGAAACATTTGCAGTTACATCTTTAGTTTCATCGTTGCAACATGACATAACCTCTGGTTGGACCTGTCGGGCAGATCAGAGATCAGTGACAAATGGAAATGTGAACATCTCCTTAGTGGAGTGGTAAYACTTAAACTTGGTAATATTTCTGCWTATTGTCTGGGTATTTACTGAGATGTTAGTAAATTAGTATTCTGAGTCACTTCTTTAAAGTGGTACTGCCCCAATATGCTTACAAGTATTACATTTTTGTTAAAAGACAACATCAAATGTTTTTGTTTTAAGAAATCATGATAAATTCAGTTTAACTTTATAACTTACCTTTAACCAGGTCAGTATTTATCCTTCAGTTTTTTTCTAGAAGTGGTGTTGCTTTAAAAAAATCAAAACTTTTTATAGGACGTGTAAGTTGTCCCTTTATTTTGACCTTTACTTTGATAATTCTAAAGAAGATTGGAAAAGAATTAGAAATGCACTGAAATTAAATTAAAATTATTTTTAAGAAAACCTCTCATCTTTATCGGACGTGTAAAAAAATGTATTACAAATGTGTCACAAAAATTACTTGCTTGTAAAACTAGTATTTAATGAATAATRTTATATCTTATTAGTTGTTAGACTTATTAGTGTAAAATTTGGTTCTTGCAATATTTTTGAAAAAAAGTAGAACTCCTCTAGCTGCACCAGTCTCAGCTTTTCTGCTTAGTGTATTCATATGAACCAGCCAAGTTAGTAAGGATCTGAACTGTTGTGAACATTGAATAGGGGAAGTATTTTTCCTTTCCTGAAAAGTTTCTAGTTTGGAAACTAGAATAGCACTTCAGTGAAATTTATTCTAATTTTATATTTGGCAATTTCCATTGGATTACTGGTTTACGATTTTTTTCTTTCCTGTATWAGTTTACTTTTATACTGTTTTTGTTCAATTGATGTAAATGTCATCATGACTCCATGCTTAAAAATAGGCTATTTTAATTCCAATGAAATTTTAGATCTATTTTAAATGCTTCCTATTTAAATTTTAAGTAAGTAAGAGTTTAGTAAAATACATCATTGTTGTTGTCATTGTTAGATTGTTAATCAGTGTGAATTTTATTCTTATATAAATACTATTAAATGTATATATAGTTAGAGGTAGTTATAAATGAACATGCATTTCTTTTTTGAGRGCTCTAGATTTCATTTCTGAATGATTTCTCTAAGTGCTAACACTTTTTTTAGAAAACCTTTTATTAATAAAAAGAGATTAAAAAAAACTCTAGAGGTCTGTAAGGAAGTGTTTTTACTCATATTTGGAATTTGTGTGGGCATCTCATAGTGAACATAATATAAGCAGTGAGAAACCCATTCTTTTAAGAGAAAAAGAAAACAGTGCTCACAAGTATTTAAAATGCATTCCAAAAGAATTGCAGATTCCAACTTCATTTGGCATTATTCAACTTCTCTTCAAACAAGTATAACAGTTGTTTTAAAAGTCACAAGCATTAATTTGTGTATGTGGAAGGGTTTAACCAGTTTTCTTACATAGTTCTATCAACATCTATCTGTCCATAGTAAGGTGAACTTTGGTTTTAATTTAGCTGGATCGTGCATTTCTGGATGACCTGAAAAGCTTTTAGGTTTGTAATACCATTGTTCTCAGAGTTGAGTTAAAACGTGCATTTTAACCTCTCAAATATACTCGGAAGCTTTAAACACACATGAAATTTTAGTGGAATATACACTAAAGATTTATTGGAAGAKGAGAGCTCAAGTCAAAAAAATGCAGGTGATGCTGGACCTGTGCATGTACCTGATACTATTTCTCCTGTAGATARATAGCAGGTCTTACCGAAGTCTCTTTCTCCAAGATCCAAGGAATACAACAGCACTTCACAAATTCATGTTTTTAGAGAGTTTCTGCCTCTTAACAGAACTTCATATATCAGGTGCTGTAAACACCCACCCACCTCACCCAACAAGGATAAATAATTGTCACTAGAATATTTTACTCTTTTGGGGGTTTGTGTCTTCACTTATGATCTTCTCATCAGTCAAAAGTGAAACCTTTCTTCATGCTCTGGAAGCCTCCAGAACCTATGTCCTATATCTGCAAAGTTATTTTCTCCCCAGAACTAGTAGAACAAGATATCCTTCAGTGTTTTGAGTTCGTCCTCTCYGAATCTTTACTTAAAGAAGCAGAAGAAGAAGTAGCACTGTAATTTTGTGCAGTTTAATACAAACATGAAGGAAAATGGTTGAGAGATGAAAAGACTTCCTAAAGAAGTGGATTTTGAAAGGGRTTTTTAAAAAGAATTTGAAGTACACGTTTTGCTTGGATAAGATAAGAAAAAGGAAGGCTTAGTGGGTGAGCATATGAGTGAGGAATGTGTTTATGTGTATTCATTTTAAAATCTGGCTGTCTTAATCAGCAACTGCCACAAATCTATTGATTGTTTTCTGTTGTTTCTGAGGCCAATCCAGATTGAGGTGAGTAGGACTGAATTGCCAAATTTCATCACCATTGTATAATAGTGTTTATAGAGTCTAAACCAAGATTTTTTGTGTGCCTGATCATATTGAAGTATTTGGAATCAAATATTCAGGAATTGAAAAGCYTTTGTACCAACCTACTGAACCAACTAATCTCCATCAGGAAAAACAACAAGTTAATTTTAGACTGATGTCCGAACCAATATATCAATATGACACCCAGGCTGAATTTATGCCTAATAATTATTATTAGCTGTTCCTTTAGTCTTGTAGTCACTACATGGATATTCAGCAGTCTGTGTGGAAGTCTTCAGAACACATGGTGGCTCTTGACCAGCTGGGAGTTAGCACAGGTAGAAGAGAGCTGGGACAATTCTCTTCTGAAAAAGGAATAGATAGGATAGGAAAAGAGAAGGAATTAGGGAAGAGGTGCAGAACATAAAGTCATTGTAACAAAATAGGAGAAGAAGAACGTTTTGCTGGAGGAAATTTCTGTACACTGTTTCTGGAGATACCTGAGCTTTGCTAGTTTTTCTGCCCACAGAAAAGCTTGCTTGTTTCATCACAAAAAGTCTAGCACTTTCTGTATACTGTATCTCTGTTAGAAGGTTAATCAGATAAATAACAAATATAGTTTTCCCTTTTCCTTCTCAGATCTGTCTATTTCTATGGATATATATTCCTGCATATTCATAACCTGTATTGCCTTTCTGATCTTCTGTAATGCATCTAGCCAGCCTGTGTCCTTAAGGCACAGCCAGGCTGTAACAAACCAGGCAGTCCAATTCTCTTAAGGCTTTTTGCTCTAAACTACTTTACTGAAGTAAAAAACCCTGCATTCTTAAGTGTAGACAAAATAGTAATGCAATTTAGATTTGACTACTTCCCAGTTGTAGATTCACTCTTGGCACTGCCTCTCATGGAGAAAACCAGAAAAGATAAGATTATTAAATAGCTATAAACTTATGTTTCCATTGTTAACTTCTTCCAGTCCTTGAGAAATTCTGGCATGTGTTTTTTGAGGCCAGATTTTGCTCTTCCCTCTTGTTTTTGGTGGGTTGCTGTGTGAAAATATGGGTAATCTAGTCCTCCTAATTTACTTGGTTTCATTACATAGTGTGGGTTGGTCTCAGAAACTCCTGAAAGACTTTGTGACTTCCTTGATACTTCCACTTGAAATGTGAGAACTCTTTCAGAAAGATATAAAGATTTGAAAATGTAGGTAATCTTCCATATCTGTTGACAGATGGTACTAATAGGTTATTTATTTATATTATTTCAAAATAAAGAAATGTGACGTTTACATGAATACAGTTAACTAATAGCTTTCCACCAGTGGATTCCAAAATGCTTTTTTACAGCCAAATTAAAYAGCTGTCTAAAGTATCTCATGCTCATAGATACTTACAGTTGGTTAGCAGGTTATCTCTTAACCCTTTGTTATATAAATGAACTGGATTATAGTTTTAATATATCAATTTGAGAGGTACATTTTAGCTGTGTGAGGCTCAGATGAGTTATACTAAGAAAGATGGGCYCATCTGTTTGATTGATATTTCCCATTGTATCAAGGCTGAGGTCATCTGAAAAAATTAATCTCTGATTTACAATGGAAGTAATAAATTTGGGACAATAAAAGTTCTTCAGAGAACCTACATTGTCTGACAATTTTTCACTTAGAGTTTTCAAGATCTGTGTATTTAAACAGTTTTAATCCATGTAATGTAGAGTATTGATTTTGTATGGTGCTTGAAAATGTCATGCAAGATTAAATCTTAGAGCAATCTAAGTGTACTATGACAATGCAAGTTAATGTTATTAGCCAAACTTGTAGCATAAAAAATGGTATCAGGTTTAGTTGACAAGACTTACAAGTGAACGAATTGTGCTACCGTTTCTTAATTGTTTACTCCTCAACCTTTCTAGAATTTACACMGGCTTGATGTCAGCCAACCTGTAGTTTCTCAGGTTTCATCTTCATAAACATGAACACCATGTTAATTTTGCAATTCTCTTGATCTTGTAAAGTATCCCAAGGTTTGTTAAAACCCAGCGTTAATGTTTCAGTGAATTTCTTTTGCTTTAAYTGCTCTCCATTGGCTTTAATACTTTAGGGGAATAAATGATCTCTCTGGAATTTAATAAAATGTCTTCCTTTTTCCCAGATTGAGATTTGCTAAATGCTTACTCTTTTTCAATGATACTTAAAGAATTGGCTGGGTTTTTTTTCATAATTCCTAATGGTTGTGGATTTTTATTAAGACCTTTTGGGTTTCCTCTTATTTACATGGCTTTATGCAGTGTGTGGATACCAGGTGCCTACCATGCTCTCATTCCCCTCCTCAGCTGTACAAGGCAGAGAAAAAGATAATAAAAGACTCAGGGGTTGGGATAAGGGCAGGGAGAGATCACTCACCAGTTACTATGATGGGCAAAACAGGCAAATTAATTTAAAAAAATCAGAGTRTGATAATGAAAAAAACCCCAACAACCTAAATTTTAAAACACTGTCTCTTCACTCCCCTTTCTTTCTGGGTTTAACTGTGCTTCCAAATCCTTAACCTCCTTCCTACCAGCAGCCCAGAGGATGGGGAATGGGGGTTGTAGTCACTGATCACACATTGTCTCTGCCACTCCTTCCTCCTCAGAGAGAGAACTCTTCATGCTCTTCCTTCTCCAGCATGAGACCCATCCCTTAGGACACAATCCTCCACAAACTTCTCTGATGCTGAGTCCTTCCCCTGGGCTGCAGTTCCTCATGCACCGCTCCAGCGTGGCTCTCTTCCATGGGGTGCAGTCCTTTAGGAGCAGTCTGCTTCAGCGTGGGTCCCCCATGGGGTCACAAGGCTGCCAGCAAACCTGCTCCAGCCAGGGCTCCTCAGTCCATGGGGGCACAGGTCCTGCCAGGACCCTGCTCCAATCTGTGCTGCCTTTGGGGTCACAGCATTCTTAAGTGCCCACCTGCTCRGGCATGGGGTCCTCCAGGGGCTGCAGGTGGATCTCTTTGTTTTGCCTCCTTGAGCATCTCCTCCCCCTCCTTCACTGACCTGGTGCTGCACAGATGTTCCTCTCACATGTCCTCGCTCCTGTCTCTGGCTGCCATTGCTGTTGTACAGCACCTTTTCCCTTTTCTTCCCAGAGGCACTACTGCAGATGGGCTTGGCCTTGGCCAGCAGTGTGTCTGTCCTGGAGCTGGCTGTCCTGGCTCCATTAGATGTAGAGGCAGCTTCTAGCATTTTCTCACAGAAGCCATCCCCGTAGTCCTCCCTGCTACCAAAACCTTGCCATGCAAATCCAGTACACTTTCTTGCTAAAGGCTTTCACTTTGGGGATCTGGCTGGTGTATGGCTGAGATTGCAGTTGTAGCATTCCTAATGGACCTTAGTTTTCTGTGTAGAAATCAAATGTGAAGTGTTCACACTATTTTAATGAACACATCTGGCTTTACATGCTAACTTTTCTGATCTGTAGCCTACAGGTATTTCCCTAAAAGTATGGGGGCTGGGGCTCCTGAGGTTACATGAAKCAATGGCAGAAAAAGCTGGGATTTAACCAAAAATCTGTTGACAATAACTCAGGTTTTGTTAGTAAATGTTACGTTTTGGGAATGTAGTTATACTTTCAGCTGTTTGTTAAGTACCATGGCACGGTAATGCCAAAGGGATTACGCTCTCTCATTCTCTATGTTTGCTTGGTAAGAATTTATGGCCTTTGGGCATGGATGTGTCATTAGTGTAAGGGATATCACTGTAAATGCTGAAGTTTGAACTGATTTATTGCCAGTCCTTAGCTTGCCTATGCTGTAATTCTCCTAGAGGTGGACCAAATTATGCCTGATTGCTTCATGAGTGTCCAACAGTGAAGAAATCACTTGTGGTCCAGATTTGCACTGTCTGGAGGTGCTACTGCTCCACCTCTTTGACCCAAGACACTTTTCCCTCTATTATTTCATGATAATTTTCATAGGTATTTTTATTTGTCAAAGGCAGTCCAGGATGTCGAGTACAACTTATGTAAAATGTGACAATTAGAGAAGAGAGGCATCATTTTACTGAAAATAATGTTTTTTCTTTAAAGTAAATGAATATTATATTTTAAATTAAATATTCAGGGTGGTTCAGCTCAGATTTCTGTGTTTTATTTATTAGCAAATTTTTAAATTAGAGCGATTTGATAATGATGATGATATCRTTATCAAATAATATGTATATTGATGACCATATCATTCGATAGAAAAGGCAAGAAATCTCTAAACATGTAACCATTTATCTGATTAATTTATAAGGTACTGCCTTACTTGACATGCTTACTGCATGTGACTGCTTACGTTTTAGATCTCATGTAATCATTTCCATAATTTTCCACTTGAGAGTAAGGCCAGTAGTACTCAGTATGCACTTATTAGACTGAGAACAGTGAGTTGAATTTATTTTATTGTACAGATAGTTTCAGAGATATGAAATATTAGGAAAAAAACACTTAATGATTGATGTAAAAGGACAATGCTGTTCTGAAACATATACCAGCACAGAAATCACTTTTCATTATTTTARTATTTTAAAATTAAGAATGATATTGTGACATACTGCCTCTAAATGGTACTCCAGAGTACCCACAAAACACTGTATTGAATATTCTTTTCAATAAAGCAGAACCTTGCCTTGATCTTTCTGCCTAATTAATTTGTGTATATCAAAATGTTATCTTCAGAGTAGGCAAATTAGAAGTATACAATTGATTCCTGTTAGAATATAAATGTTCTTTCAAACATACTCAAGTTTTTAATTCTATTATCAAATGTATTACATAAATGTTTAAAACTAGCCCTCTGTGTTGAAGATGAGTCCTGAGAGCCATGCAAGATTGAATTCTTTGGGGCTTGTTGGAAATTAAACCTCTGTAATTTTAATTGTGTAAACTTTTACATTAAAATTACTTCTGTGTTTCAAGAAGGTGAATCTCTTTAGGCTTTCTTAATGACTGCTTGAGATTATGAGGGTCTGACAGAACCTTTTACTGAGAGTTGTAGTGTTGCAATCTAATACAAGCTCAACTAATTTAATAAGGATTTTGGAAAGTGATTCTTTTTTAGAAGTTCTGGTTTTGACCAGTGTGTTTATAGCCATACAAAATGCTACATATGCATAGCATTTTTGACTGCATGATCTGTAGCCAACTTGTCCCTCCCATCAATGTTCTCTCTTAGCTAAATGATCAGACACTTGATTATGATACTCATTCCTACTTCAGAATCTTCTCTAAGCACAAACTGTGTTTTACAAATATCAAAAATATTTCATTTGTTTTTGAATTTTTAAATTATTCTTTTAGAMGTGGGAGCACTGACAATGTAATAATTTTAAAATCTAATTGCTTTCACCTGTTAAAATAAGTAAAATACATGGTGGTGGAAAATATGTGTGCCTTAGAATGGAAAATAGTTGCACACATACCCTGAAGTATAGGACTTTTTTGTTTCTTTTTTTTCTGTCTGGGGAAAGTGTCTGTCTGTTTCATACTGCTATGTCTTCTCAAAAGTCTGTGTGGCTTTTGAAAGCCAAGGATTCTGCAATGTACAATATTTCAGGCGAGCAGCTACTGCTGAGTAATGAGGCATGGGAGCAGCTGGTATTGGTTTATTTCAGAAGCTTTGTGTCTGATTCTATTAGCCTACCTACAGATATAAGTGCTCTTTCCACTGCGATCTAAACATTGAGCAAATAATTCATAATTTTAAAATAGTTAAATGATCATTTTTGCATTTTGTTTGAAGTTTATTGTGTGAGGCTAATCAATGGTGAAGTAAGTTCTGAGTATGTTACTGAAAACTAAGGCAAATCCTAACTGAGCAAAAGAACAGGAACTTTTATAGAAAGAAAAGATGAATGTTTGTCGCTGAACCCTACTGAATCTAAACAAAGAAAAAGATTACCTAATAGTCTTGCAATGCATTTGAAGTACAGTCTGCAATTTGTTTGGGGAGTTGAATGGAATATATGTCTTAAAATATTTCAACAGACGAAGTGGTGTTTTCCAGTGGGTAGATCTTACTGTTAATAAATTACTGTATCTTTTTCCCTAGTTAAGACTCATTATTATACTGTAAGGCAAAATAATTGAAGCTTTTTTTACTTGCCTGTGATGCATTTTAGAGCTAATTTGTACTAATGATGAATTGCCTTGTAGGGGATTTTATGCTGGTTTATTATTATTTATATATTTTTTGCCCAGTTTGTGTTAGTTAAGTGAATAATAACACTACCATTAAAACTTAATTCACATTTTAATTAAAAAGACTTAGTGACAGAGAGCTGACTTATAGAGACAGTCAAATTTCACAAAACAAATTTTACCCCATGCTCAAAATAAGTAATTAAAAAAGAGAGTTGAAAATATGATACTGTCCTTATCCTAAAAAGAAAGTATATTTTTGGTATGCCAGTTGCATAATTGTTCTCCTTAGGTTTTGGGTACTCTTTTGTTACCACAAGTGGATACTGAATGGATACAATAGAGTGGACCTAATATTTTTTAGAAATTAGAACAACATGAAAGTGATACTTTTCCCAAAGGTGGAAGGCACTATAACTGGTGCTGYTTTTTTCTTCTTTTAATTATTATTTTCCTATTCTGCCATCTAAAAATTACTTTTTAAAAAGTCGTATTTATGGTCCATCTAAACTCAGATGAATTGCATGTACCAGTTAATGAAATACTGAATTATACTTATAAGAATAAATACAGAGTTTAATATTTAAATGYAACTATTTGGAATATATGTGCATATTACTTTGTAAGATTATTTCTTCAGAATTCTTGATTTTTCAGATACATTCATTAACCTGACTAGTTTTAAGGTAAAAATGGATGAGGTTATAGAGGAAAATCTTCAGCATGGTGCCTATGAAAACAGGTTTGAAGGGAGAGATAGTCCTTACTATTCTCTGTACATGACACTTTGAGCTTAGGATAATAAACTACTATTGCCAATATCTGATATGTGAAATTAGTCGTATTTTTGCTTATTCTTGGTAAAAAGTAACAAAATACCATTTCCAACTTGATTAAGCAGGTGTGTTACATGTACTTTAATTTTAATTTTCAGTCAGAGGATCATAAAACCTCCAATACACAGAAAATCAGTGATTGTCAACACTTTCTGTTAAATTTGTGAGTAATTTCTGGTCAGGAGAGTAATTTCACAGAATTTTTTTCAGCTTGCTATACGCAACCAGCACTTTCAGAGCTCAAATTTCTCTGTATGATGTGTTGCATGTGGTCTTGGTGACCTCTAGTTTAAAGTCCTTAGCCCTAAGTCTGGTCATCAAGTGTTGATTGGTTTTGGCCTCATTCCACTGTAGGTGGTTTCAATAAATTCTCTCAGGCTTTATGACAAAAATCGTTCATAAAGTAATTGGGAGATTTCCTCAGAGCACTCTACATCAAAGGATGCTTAATTGTCCCAGCCATGCAAGAAGAAAAACAAGATGTGAAGTGCTCAGTTTAATTAGGGCACAACTTTATTAACTCAACTGGGAGCACTACCCGGCAATAAATGCAGGTCATTGTTCTTTCCTTGATCACTCGTGGTTTTGGAGGACTGCTGTTTGCTTTCTTTTGCCAGCTCCAGTGATGGAACCTCATGGTTCTTCCCTTGTATGAGGACTAACTTCGGGAATATGTGAAATTGGGATTTGTGCCTTTGATACCACATACAGAGAGTCACATCTTTCCTTTGCCTGTCTGGTGATTTCTCATAACTCCTTATTTAAGAAGAAAATTCAGGGCAAAAAAACCTATTCAGAAAAAAATTCAACTAGTACTATTTTGGTAAGGATATTCGTGCAGTAAAAGAAAGAAGTGAAATGTTATTTTGAGAGCATTAAGAAGGGCATCACAAATGCTCTCATGTGTCTATGCTCTCATGTGTTTTCTGCGGCATATCTTAAAAGCGGTTACTTTTCTGCTGGTTCCTTATGACAKTCTGTAAGCAATTTTAGTGATTTTATGCATGAAAGATGTAGCTAAGCTCCAGTGCAAGGCAAGGCTGTGCTTTGCAAACACAATGCAGTGTATGAGCTGCGTTTCTCCAGACATGGAGAATGAGGTGACTGATACTTCTGGGAAGAAAKCAACTACTTTGGAGCACTCAAATGATACAAAGGGCCTGTATGGGACTTCAGTTTTCAATTTATCAGTTTGGCTAATATGAAAGTTCTCATTAGGTTTTACCACCTCCTTAAAGAGGAAATAATTTGTCTACAATTAGGAAAACTCTTCTACCCTGAAAAAAAATTTGCCTGTTCTTAAATAGGATACAAAAAATAAATGCCAGTACTTTCTAAAGGTATTCCTGAGCCCTTTAAGTAGATMAAATGCACCCTCTGAAGTGGTACAGATGTGCCCTTAGCATCAAGGAACTTTCCAAATTCTACTTTTAATAAACAATCAAAATTTTATAGCAAACATTTTCTATAAACCCACATTTTCTAATTAAAAGTTTGTTTTGTGGAAGGAACTCCAGGTGGTATAATTAGTGAAATATATTTTAATGATAAATCTTCCTTGTCCTATTTTTTCTTAATAACAAAAAATGTCCTATGCATTTGAGATGCTCCCTATGGGTTGTATATAAGAGCTTGGTTAATTAGCTAATCAACTTACCCACCTTACCTTTTTAAATGTGTCCYGTTTCACAGGTGTAATCTCAAATTTTATTTGGGATAGAGGAGATAAATAAAGCATGTAGTGCTCACCCTAGCCTGTGCAGAAGAGATTTGAGCTGTCCTTTGAATGTCAGTTTCTTAAGGGGCGCATCAGTCAAGGYTCTCAGCCTCTGGTCAGACTGCTCCACCTTCAAGCTATCCCTGTGTCTCGTGCATCAGACCATTCCAAAGTAGAATAGCCTAGATGCTGTAGCATGACTAAAATATCGTTAGCTCGCAGTGTTTCTAAAAAAAAAAAAAAAAAAAAACAACCCCACTTTCAGTCTCTTAAGACTCCCCTTTCCTACACTTGTGATTTATTTGGTTTTTTCTTCTTTTTTTTCCAAGTTGCAATAAATGCATGGTTTTCATAGACTTGGTTTTCTGTCTTTTCCTTTGCTTTATTTTGGCTCTGTAGTTCCAATTGTTGCAAGTATTTTATTCTAATATGTGATGAGCAGTGACCAAACATACAACTGTTCCATGATCTTCCTTTTCACGTTCTGTCTAAAAAGATTTTTAGTTTCTGTTCTAGGTGTTTGATGTTAGATTGTATTTCTTTCGAGGAAGGTAACTAGGAACCAGACATTTGGACTCAGTCTTGGATTTACTGAAGTTACTTCAAACATTGATAAGTGGTGGATTATTGTAGAAGTTCAGTTTCAGAAAACACCTTTCAAAATGAAAGGTAACAAGTTGTAATTGCTGAAAAGTAAGAGAGWAAGTGTTGTGTGGCCCCTGTTGGTGAGTGTAGTCATATGAAATAAGTGGTAATTAAGTGCCCCTATCTGCCTCCTCATATTTCCTCTCCCTATCCTTATTCTCCATACCATTCCAGAGTCCCTCCTGTTGACGGTAGCTTTCTCTGGACACCCAGAGCAGTGTGATGCTGACCAACATTACTGCATTTCTGGCTGTTTTTCCCATGGTGCTATCCTGTTTTGGCTGACTGCATTCTCCTGAGATCCTAAATCATGTATTTTAATCCAAGGTTTTGGGCATCTCTGTCATCTGCTAAGAAAAAGAACAAAATCAATTATAAAATCAGTTTGATCACCACCTTGAGTTTCTAGCTGCTTTCTAGCTGCTTTTGAATTTTATTAGGTAAGTAATCTCTAAGTATTCTGAAATACATGTATAGCTTATCAGGTATTTGTGGCTACTTTTACTCAAATCCTTACCATTGATTCATTGGCTTCAATGCAATTACAAAAGGTTGTATTTTGTATTTTATTTTGTGCTAATCTACTGTGAATAAGGGATGTGCACTGCTCGGTGTTGCAGAGAAGTACCTTTTATTTCTTGAGGCTTTATTTCTCCTCCAGATATGCACTAGCCTTATTTCTTGAGTGGGAAAAGAGCTTCTGTCCCTATGATCACTGTTGACATGAATGGAGTTACAGCTATTCCTGTCATATCTGGTATTCCCAATTTACCTTATGCTTCACTGGTTTATGAAGAATTCTACCAGCTGCTTTGGTAGAAAAAATACATATATATATGTGGATATATACATATATAAATAAAAAAAGAGGATCTACATAGTATGTCTGCTTTCCAAAGTGGCTGAAAGATGACAGTGGATTTAGTATTGATCCCTTCAGTTAAGTTGCATTATGAAATTATGAAAAACAAATTATGAAAAATGCCTGAATAAGTGAATGCTCTTTTTGCAGAGTATCCATGCAAAATAAGGACAGATTTTTGCAAATTTGTGAAAAAGTAAAAAGACTTAATTATTATGCCAAGAGGAAATGAAGAAACAAACTCCTTACTGTTTAGGAAACCTCACATGAGGCAGAAGAGTAATGAGGAGCATTAATGTACAGTCACSAGTGTGTAAGATGTGCCATCTTACTGATTCATGCTTTTAAGAGATGGTAGTAGTCACTCCATGGTAGATGTGAGAAGGTTTCTTTTTTCTAATTTTACATTAGTGTGCAGAGTTAGAACCTCTGGCAGAACAAGTTCTGGAGTGCTGAAGGAGACAGTCATGGTGACAGACATGAAAGCATCCTGAGTGATTTTGCTTGGCCATAGATAGGTGTCAAGAGTGGGATTTATTTACCTAAACAAACATTTCTAGTGTTATGAGAGATGTCTTTAGATATGTGAGATGTCCCCAGATCTATGGGAGACCTTTGTGTCATCCTGAACTGGCAGCTAAAAATTGGCATAATATCCTAGGTCATCTAAAATAATAACAGTTAAARTTTAGGCTACTAAGCTCTTGTGAATGGGCAATTTCCTTTCTCTCTAGACTCCACAGACTAGAAGAAGATTCTTCTTGATTTTAATGAATTATTAGAAACTGAGCACACATGCTAGGACCTACATTTAAACATTTTCATGCGAAGCTACATCCTGCTTTTGTACTTCTATTTGAAAATACTAATAATAAAGAAAGTTTTTTTTCCATGGTATATAAGAGTATTTTAAATCTAGATTAGTTATTACGAAACTGTCAAAACACGTTGGAGGCATTTCTCCATGATGCAAGACTAAGGTTAATCTATGAAAAATAGATCAAAAAGATGCAACTGTTTGGATATCAATTTTTATTGTAATAAAGTGAAGAAATGTTAAGGAACAATGTCTTTTTTTGCTCTAGTGTAACGGAAAGTGGTACAATCTCAGATTGAATTTTTAGACAATTGCTGAGAAATACTAAGKTTTAAAGACAATCTCTGGACTCTGCTTACCTTTGGTAGGGTCAAATACCACTTTCTGATGAAGTTCTTTAAAAGCAACATAAAGGAAGCTGCTATATCACCTTATCTAGACTTTTTCTTAGATAGGATCCTGACCTTTCTCTCCCATCTAAAAGAATTGAAGCAATCACGTGTATGCTTAATCTCAATGGCCAGCTTCAATACATTGCCATATAGAGTAGGAAAAAGGGAGATGTTTCCTGTTCTTTTTGATTTTGTAAGGTTTTATGTGCCTCTTCCTATTATAAAAATGTGGACTGTAAGCAGGTTAAGTTATTTCAGAATCTGTGCAGGAAACAAATAAATAATAATATAATGGTAAGGAGAGTGAGAGGAAACATGATTATGACTCTTAGTACTAAATTAACATAGTTAACATATGGCCAATCTGTTTAAAATAAATGCTTTATTTTAGTCTTTTAATATATATCCTCTTTAAATTTTAGCATTGGGTAAGAATAATTTTGGGATTGTGATAAAAATACATTTTTCTGGAATGGTGGTTTCTCAATTTTGTCAATGTAATTTTTAAAGAAGATAGGTTTCACTATTCCTTGTTTGCAGATTATGAAACATGACTTCATCTATCTGGAATTCCATGTTAGCCACATCATTTCAGCAGTTTGGAAAGCACTTCGCACACTGTGATTGCGTTCAGTGTAAATAATTTTGTAATTTATAATCTCAATCACAGATTCACAGAATATTCTGAGCTGGAAGAGACCCACAAGGATCAATTCCAGCTCTTAGGTAAATGGCCCATCCAGGGATTGAGCCCACAGCTTTGGTGTTACCAACACCATGTTCTGCTGGTGTTGCATGGATTCTTTGAAYCTGATGCTATGTAGGGGCTGTTCCACAGTCAGTGGCAGTTTGACATACTTAGTATACTTTGGTAGCCTCCCCCCAAATAAAGGAATTCCAGTTCACAAAGTCATGGATAGTTCAATCAATAATTTCAAAAAAGGAATATATTCTGGGAATATATCTAATAACTGTGACCACTAATACAGGTATTAGGTTAATTTGTACATAAACCAATAGCAGAAGCTTATAAATTACTTCAAAATAAGAAAGCACTGTCTATCAAACTGTGCTGGTAATGAGGGTTTTTACCAATATAATGAGTATTTTGTCAAATAAAGAGGATGTGTTTGTTTTAATCAGTGGATACCWCACTGTCCTTCAAGATGGGCCAAATGGCATTCAGATTGCCTTCTCTGAGGTACATATTAAGATAGATGCAGGTTTATTCAGTTAAACCKGTTCTGTGTTAGTTCTTGCTTTTTCACAACTTTAAATAAGACAATAAGTAATGTTTTCAATGAAGATGATAGATTTTAAGGCTGGAAGGGACTAAAAAGAACAGAAAATCTAGAATAAATTACTCAAATGGGAAAGAAGAGGGAAAGAAAAGAGAAAAGGGAGCTAGAAGTGAAAGAATAACTTKTTAATGTGTTCTTCAGAATTAAGTCAAATGGTTTTTTTTCATAGTAACGAAATAAGGAAAAAGGCAAGACTAAAGAAAAAGCAGAATGAGAAGATTGGACAAAAAGAGAGAATGACATTAAAGGGAATGCAGGCAATGTAAGAGAAAAGAAAATGAATTCTAGGATCAACAAACAATTTGATATTTATAAACAAAACTCTAAATGGGAGATAAGACAGAGGTAATSAAGTAAAGTAATAGAAATACTAATCTGAGACATAATTTCTCATTTGTGTACTATAGACTGCACACAAGCTATTTTGAACTTTCACACAATCTATTTAGAACAGTTTAGAACTGTGCAGCTTGGTGGGCTCTAAAGGCCAGTCATTGCTCTTGTGATTCTGTTAAAATACTTGGATGTTCTTGGGCAGGCAGATGGTTTTCCRTATTAATTTTGAGGGTAGCAGGTAACCTCCCCCGGTCTTATTATCAGTGCATTTATTCTTGCTTCTCCAAGCAATTCTCCAAGCAAAATTTTGATGAAGTATAGTAATAGTTACAATATTTGATAGATCATTTTTTGAAAAAGCATATTGGCTTTTCRGTAGTATGAACTGGATCAATGGTCAGGAGAATTCTGTCCTATCTACACATTCTATTATATGACATCAGTTAGAGCTTGAATGTGATGGAATAAGCAGCTAAAGGGTCCCATTAAAATCTTTTATAAATATTTGTGCAGTGTAATGCAGTGGCATGAGTCAGTATTTTAGCAGTAACTCTAAACCAAGCACAYWGGATTTTTTGGAAAATAACATTCATTCAGAATACTTACATCAGATATATCCAGYCTTACCTTCCATGGATCAGTTCTGRGTATACTGGGACTTCTTTAAGATGTATTTATCCCTTCTCACTAATCCCCAAATGGGTAAGTAGTTTCCTGTGGAAAATGCACTGTGGAAAACACACAGTAACATTCCCAAAACAAAGGAGAAGCAGTCAGGGAGGCAGGTGATATTTAGGGTTCAAGTTTCTGCTCCCTCTTTGAAAAAAGACAGGAGACCAGATAGACTTAGACATATGATGGATCATGCATCTGTAGATTGAACACAAAGGGTGTATTTTTAGTTTAGAACTTCCTGTCCTTTTGAACTGAAAAAGCCCAGATTTGCCAGCTCTTCCAGTGTATCTGATGTTGTAGTTGCACAGTTGTCAATGCTGTTTTACAGATGCCTTTCTCAATGAGACAAACTAATCTTAATATCTTGCTAGTTTTTCTAACAAGCAAGGATGACTTTTTCTAGCTCATTTCCTGTATTTCCTGTACCTTTATATATTTTAATTAAAAAGTTATTTTCTTCATCATGTTTGTGACCACAAAAAGGTGAATCCGTTCCTTCCCTGTCATTGGACGAAAGAGTCCATACTCACCTTCTAAATTTCCTTCTGAAATGATGTACAATKTTCAGTTTAATGAGACTGGTAATGGTATTTCATCTTTTTCATGTTTTATGCCTTTAGCATGAAATACTCTCCAGCGTTATCTGTGGTATGGACTGAGAAAAMAGTAACAGAGTGCAGCCAGTATTTTTGTCTGATGCATACCAATGGTATTCTGACTGGGAGAAATACCTCTGAGGAAGTGTTCAGTCCTAAGTTTCACACAAACGGGAGATGCTGGGGTGTATTCACTTGAATTAACCTAGTGCAGGTGTGAATTAAAAGTTGTATCTGAGCCACCATGTGCTTGTTAGCTCTGATTGTATTGCTAAGGCATGGGAAACATAACTCAGTGTTCTTTATGCTACACTGAACTTAGTTGTTCGCAGTGAGCTGTAGGAGAGCCTTTATGTACTGAGCCTACTCAATACTGTTCCTCAATCAATGCTGTAAGATTGGTTCTAAGGGCCAAGAGATTTGCCTGGCTTTTTCACAGGAGGTCTTTTCATTCTGAAAGATAAGACAGAAGTAGCAGTTGAAATGGGAAACAAAACTTACCCTAGATCATAATGGTCATCATGTTATTTATTTACTTTATCACAGCCTCACTCTTAATTTGTCTTGTGCTTTTATCGCAACCTTTCTAGAGAAAGAAAATATTTCTCATGTTTTAGTCCATTACTATAGATAGTATGGAGTTTTCATACACAGTTACTCTACAGCTGCTACTGTGCCTCTTTTCAGTTGTCCAGACTCCTCCCAGATGGGTGATGCTCTCTGGTGCCTTGCCAGTTATAGCTGTGACAAACTAAAGCAATCTGGTGTTTCTTCTAAGGCTRACACAGCACCCATCACTCAGCACCTTTATGTAGTGGTATTTTGATAAAACAGCTTTGGTTCTGAGCATAAGGTTTAAAGGTGATGGCATTTATCTAGGTGAAGGTGTGGGCTCATCCCCTTGGAGGTGGCTGTCTGAAGAGTGTACTGTCAGCCGATGACCAAAGAGAGCAAATGTGTCAGCACCTCTTACTTTGGGGTCATATTTGTTTGCATTCCTCCTATACTTAAAGCATTTGGGTTATTTCAGAGCTATGTGAATGGTCATGCAGCCCCTCAGTGAGGCAGACAAACATTACTTGAGTCTTGTGGGCTAACATTTAATTCTGTGAGATGAACGGGTCATGCTTGGCCACCATGGCTGCTAATCATCTCTGAAAAACAAATCCATTTTTTTTCTGTCCGTGACCAACATCATGGCTCTTGTGTACCAATCTAGTGTAGCATCCTCAGGCTGAACATTAGTCTGCAAAGGTGGGGGGTTTCTGGAAGGGACATCAAGGAACAGAGACACTTATTTTGCCTGAGAAAGACCCAGAGGGAGAGAATTGCTTGCTACCTGTACACACCCAATTATATTTTTGCTTTTTTCTCCTCTTTCTCTCACTTAACCCTCTCTGAAATTGGTAARATACTAGTTAAAAATGGTTAACACAATCTAGAAGCCTATTGTATAYTAAAAAATAAATCCCAAATAGAAGTCAGTAAGCAGACAGAGATTACAGCTGAGTCTTTCAAGTAGATTGTGCAGCCTGCGAAGATCCCTTTGCAGGACAAGTTTTTCAGTTAAAACTTCTCTGTTAGGAAAAGTTTGCCTGCTTAATGAAGTGAGTTTTGGTTTTTTTCTTGGCTTGTTTATTTTAAATTTAAAAGCAGAAAGAAAATTTGATGGAAGTGTGAGGAACAGATTGTATATATGTGAAATATGTATTTTTATTACTCTGTTACAATGGCCTGTGCGGGAGGGGAAAAAAAGGAAACAATGGATTTTTTTTTTTTATTATTCTTAATGATAAATGTAATCACCTTCAAACAAAATTARCACAGAGTATAGCATGTACTTTGAGAAAGATCTGGAGCCACATTTCTATTTACATCCTTTGTTTCTTTTTCTTCAACTTGGTTGATTTCTTCACATAGCATATTTTCCCTTAAATGCTTTGCAGTGTGTATATGCAAAAAAATTTAGTCAGGTAATACAGTATAATTGTTTAGTATCTTTAATGTCATACTAAAATCATGATACTCAAATATTATACATTTCAAATGGTGAGAAAGAAAACTGCAACTCTGCTGATCTTAGGAAAACAGGGCTCTTATAAACAAATTATTAGAAGAATTAAGTTCCATATCTGAATAATTTTGTTCTGAAGTAGAGCTTTACTTCAAAAGTGTGACAGGGATGACATTTTCCTGACTAGAGAAGGAAAAAATGCATGTTCTAAAACTGTTTCTCCCATCTTTTCTTATGCAGAGGTTTTATCTGCTGTTTAATGGGTAAACTTACTGTGAAGTRTAGTTGCTTGTTTAACTTTACCCCTATTCAAGTCTTTGATTTTGGCAGGTTAGTTAATTCAAATAAAATTTGTGAAGTTAAGCACTTTCAAGAAAAGGCATAGGAGAACCTAATTTAACCTAGAGTGTCTCTTTTATTCTTCTGTTATTCATTTGAAGTGCCCTATCAGCTTGAACTGGCCAACTTCAGTCATTTTTACCCTTTTATTTTTTTCTCTAATGTAAACTGAAATTCCCTGCTGTTCGTGGTATTTTAGTGTTTAGCATCATTTAATGAGCAGGTATCATTAAACTTAAAAGGTCCTTTTCTGTATATATCTGATTAGTTAGTGAAAGAACCAAAGAATTCCTCTAATTTATCTTTGCTTCCTTGTTATATTTTGATGTTGGCCCATTTTACGTTTCAGTGCCTTTTTATGAAATATGAAATTGTAATTTTAGTGTGAAAGTAGGACAGAAAGAAGAAAAAATCTTTGGCACTGCTAAGATGTTTAAAGTAGTGTATCTTGTTTACCAATTAATTAAGAGAATGTGGTTTATTTTAAACTTTTAAATATGTGTATGTCTACACACAGAAATATATATAAAATAGATACATATTCTAATGTAAGTATTCATTATCTGTGGTTCACCAATATATTTATTAACACCTGTCAGTAACCTTTGCAGCTGGGTACACACATATTTGGCACAAAATACTTCCTTCCTTGTATATCCAAAAATCCTATTGAACTCAGTATTGAATTTTAATTTTTTGCAAGCACAAGATCAGGGTCCAGTTAGTTGTTGATACAAAATCTGTGAAATGGAAAAACTGAAAATGATCAGTTTTGAAGACACTGTACATGTTTGTATATTTAGGCTTGGTCATTTTCAAAAAAGCAGTAGGAAAAGGTTGTTTGGTTTATAACAWTCATTTTTCCATTATTTTACATTTTAAATCCTACTTGAGAAGAAAGTCCAGTTTAAGATTCGACTGTCATAACTGAAGGCTCATGTGCTCTTCATTTGAACAAGGGCTTGCTGGACCAGGACCATTGTTTATTCTATCAGTTTGTTCTCTTAAGATCTTAAAGGTCTAAATTATTTAATCAATACTGAAATGAATCATTTCCGTTACTGAGATATTTGCCTAAGGTAATTCATCATTTGATATAGATATGGCCATGTTTTAAACAGTGACAGTTATGGTAATTGATTAATGCAATCCAATATACCATTCCAGTATCCATTTCCCATTTTTGATGTGCTAAAAAATATTCCAGCATTTTGATTTTCTTCTTATTTTCTTTTATGAAATAAAATCTAGGAGATAGAAACACTGCGTGAAGAAAAAATAATGAGGGTTGAATGGAAGTAAAGGTCAGATATTATGTAGAAAGTTGCAGATGGCACTGTATGTCATTAACATTGCTAACGTCTAAAAAGATGTAACAGTGCTGCCTACTGGTAAGATGTAGTAGTATAAAAGCATTAAAGTCAATGTAGGGAAATTGTGTGTGTGTGTGTGTGTGTGTGCCATACTCTATTGTAAAAACGGCGTTCTCCAGTTTTTTGAACCCTGGTAAGTATTGACAAGATCCATGGTTTTACATCAGGATTAATAACATATTCAAATATGCGTCACTTGAATGGAAACTGGGTGTGCCAAAACAAGAAGCCTAATTATTTTTCGTTGGTACTTATAAAATTCTGTCCTAATGTAATCATATGCATTCTGAATTTTTGGTAGTTAAATTACATACATTATCTATAAATTGTTCTTGTTAATAATGGTGTCCTGCTTAGAAATAAGATGCCAAATGAAAAACAGTCTTTCATGTTACTTGCAAAGACTTGCCTTGTAAAATGCAAGAAAGGCTACCTTTTTAATATTACTCAATATGAATATATAGCAGGTGCAGATCTTCTTATCCGAGAAAAGAAAATCACTTTCTAAAAAACTCAATGGTTATAATGGTTATACTTACAAAGATGGAAAAACTGAGACAATAGATCACTGAGATTAAGGTTTTAAACTTTGTTGTCTGAAGTTAAACTCTTGAATTCATTTTTTATGTTTTATTTTCAAAAGTAGGGAACTGTTTCGCCCCTTTGAGAATTAGAACCTTTTGTTGAGATATCTAGGGGAATTGTGAAMTTGCCTCTAGGTGTGCAGCTTCAAAACAGGGATTGACATCCACACTATAGTAAAATTGGGTTATAAAACTGGTGGCAAAACTCARATCTTCCATATCCATGATGTTATCCTAGAGATGTTAATAATTGCAAATGTAGGCCAATTATTTGCTTACATTGATGTAAGAAGTGCTTATTTCTTCTCTTCAAAAACACACAATTATTTCAGAGTTAATAAATGGATGTTTTTTTTGAACAGAGTTCCTGTTTGATAACACTCCCAAAAGCAAAAGATGGGGGCCGAAAAAACAGTGGCATCCCTGTGGTAAACTGCTCTGCTCCAGCAGTGAGGAGCTGGAAATACTGAGGAGTTCTCACATCATTCGTAGTCATTCATATGCATGGCTCCTTCTTCCCTGATGCAGGGCCTCTTTCTTGTGTTGAAATACCTTCCCTGGGAGTGCAGACTCTAAGCCAGGGCTGCCTGCAGGAGCTCAGTATCAGTTACAGAGATGATTCCGGGAGCTAATGATACTCGTGGCTAATTATCTCGWGCCACCTTGTCCTTGATTATCTTCAAAAAAGGGAAGAGATGCTACAAGGAACTAATTCTAATATCATCTACCAGGCTTTCACTTGAGGCATCTGTTGAGATAATAGAACTGGTTCTAAGAAAGCTGCTCCTTCTACYCATGAACTGTTTGGTTATTGCTAGTTAATAAGGATAGTTTATTTAAAACATGTAAATCAAAGATGGATATGGCTGATAGTGATGCACAACTTTCTAGAGAGCAGCAGAAATGTAGGTATTTTGTAACTATAATTATCAGTGAAATGTGAATACATAATTCTTAGAACAGGATGCTTGATCAAATATTAGTAAGCTTCAAGAGGCAATTTTTTTTTTTTTAAAGAGGGTGATTATATACCATGTAGGGTATCAGTCCTGGTTCACTTGCACATGTTTCACACATCTGATGCCTGACTGGTAAAGATACTGCTGTATGCCCTATTATACATATTAAATCTCAAATACAATTTTTTGTGTAAATATCTATGTCGTCACTCAGAGGTAATACCTTTCTTAAAACAATGTTACCTATCCAAAGAAAACGGAGTTTAACAGCACTCCCACTTCAAATTTTTGACTTCCTCTAAGGGCAAAAAGACATACCTTTTTGTCTCCAACCAGTTCTCCACCTTTCTCCTCTCACTGAGATTCCAGCCCTAATGGATAACATTTGTTAAATGCAGTCRATAAAACTTTAGGATCACATTTATGTTTGATTAGCTTTGGTCTTTTTCTTGTAATTTCATCTGACTGCCAAATTTAAGCAATTGAGCCTCATGACAAAAAGAATTCAGTACATCATAACATATTGACTGAGAAGCATTAATAAATACTGTATAACATTATTATCATTGTATCCTAAGTAGGCATGATATGAAAACTGCATTTGCATTGYTGTAGTCATTTTTGCATTGTTCTTGCAGAATGAATACAGCAAGAAAAATGTCATTGCAGATTATGTAATAAAATGTCTGAAACTCTAATGCAGCCATGTAAAAATATAGTTTACTGTGATAYGCTGTAGCATAATGCAAAACAAGTAGATAAATTACTGTTAAAATAGATTTAAAATCCATTGCAATAGATCCAGAGGAATATTCTCTTCCCTCATGCCTTAAAACCCCAAATTGGAAGGTCCAGAAAGCTGTCAGTCTCATTTGATTTCTGTCATGAGTATTGAGATAAAGTATGGTTGACTAAAAATAACTTTAAAACTTCTATTTTGCATGTACTACATTCAGGGAGATTCAAGAAAGAGGTTTATACCTGCTGTTCTTATGGAAGAAGCTGAGATATCCAAAATCAGAAGAGGATAGAGAACTCCAAACTACTTAATGAAATTTTTTGTCATTATCTCAATGCTGTTTCTTAAATTATCATCTGTTTCACTTGGGTACTTAAGTGGCTGTGGTTTTGTGGGTGTGATTATTTCTTGTATTTTCCAATGCAAGGCTAAGCCCCTGATCTACTAATTAGATAAACATGAATTTGTGTGAAGGTTTGTGGCCATTGCAGGATAACTGATCAGGAAGGTACATTGAAGGATCAAATCATGATCAAGAGATGAAGCTTATCAGAAAGGCTTAATGGGAAATCACTTGCAGAAGAGAAAGAGSACCATTTGGAGGAAGTAGAGAGCTTAAGGATGGGTTACAATGCAAGAATTACTCAGGAACATTGGAAAATATTAAGGAATGAAATGTGTGGAAGTGAAGTTATTTTGCTGGCAGCTATGTTTTCTAATGTTAGGTGTGGTTTTTTTAGTGAWGTAACAAAAGCTCCTCACTAGGGTGAACTTGGTTTCACTAGGATACCACTGAAACTGTTTTTTTTTGCTAGACTATTAATAAGATGTATCCAGGAYCATCTCCATGTGCAGAGTCCACTGCATAGAACAGCTGAATATGGTGTAAATTACCTGAGTTTTCAAAGTAATTGTGGCAAGATCCACCTGTTTATTTGGAATGGTTCCTGTAATGTTCTCACTTCTGAAYTGTGCCTGCAAATTATCTTGGAGAGTGCTAGCTGGCATGAGTGGTAAGTATTTCAAGAGCAGTTTTAACAATTTAAAATGTAGGTGTTCATATTCTAGTGCTCAGGAGTGTTTCTGGGAAGTATTTGATTTACTAGTACTGATCAAGCTGCCAAGTTCTGGAAGTGGCAGCAAGTGGTGACTTTGGGATTATGAATGGATCCTTCCTAACCCCAGAGGAGTTGAGAAATTAGGTAGATCTGAGCATGATGAGCAGTCAGATGAGGTACATCACCCTGGGCTTTCAGCTGTTGCTACACTTCATCAAACTTCAAAAAGAAAGAATTCCTCTTGTCAAATTCCTGTTTCACTTGTGAGGCATCTGAGTTGTTGGATACTGTGCACTGCATTTTTTTTTAATCTCTCCTGGAGTTGTTCAATTTTTCATGAGTAATTAAGAGCAAGAACTCCAAGACAAATGGGATGTATTTCTAATGAAAATTCTTAGAATAGAAAATTCTATTGTGGGATAGATGGGGTGTTTCTTATGATGTCCTATTAAAAAAAACCAAAAAAAAAAAACCTAAGCAAAACTTGATTGCAAAGAAACTCTTATTTTAAACCCACAGCAAAGAAATAATTTCTTAATATTGCAAAATGTTTGAAAAATTGCGGAAGAACTCCATTTCATTCTGTAATGTGCAATATATCTTTCCTTTTTGAATTGATAAGAAAGAGAAGAATCTCTGCAACATTTTCACCTACATGTTAGAAGTTTAAAATAAGTAACAATACGTAGTAATAAGTCACACCATTGTGAGAAACATGAGGGGACTATTTACAGTGCRACTGGTGGGAATAGTGGAAAGTTTCAGTTGCAGACATGCTTTGAATATCCTGCTGAATCAGATCATGCCAGCGTAGCAGATATTGCATGAGCCACCAGGAGCTATGTAATTACTTCGATATTTAGTAACCCTTTCATTTGCCTTGTGGAGCATGGCATTTTGCAGGACTGCACATGACTTGTTGTAGGGCTTGCCGCTTGTTCACCACTTCTTTTTGCTGCGCTTTTGAAGGAGAGTACCCGTGCAACTGCTTTGTGCTCAGTGAACTGCTCTCTTGGCTTTTGGGTGTAATCCCTGCAAGTTTTGCAGCTCTGAAGGGTCCTGTGCACAATTTGTGAATCACTGAGTTCCTCCCGTGTGCGGGGCTATCACAGTGGTGCCTCTCAGCATATGCAGTAGCAGAACTTCTGGCACTTAGGTGACRTCTTTTCATCCAGGGAGGCAAAGCTTTGGACTGCTTTCATAGACTTAGAGGTTTCAGTGCCACCTGGTATTTCAGGCACTTAATTGCTRGTTTGCAACTTGTCTGTGGGAATGGAGAGTGTCTTTCAAAGATGCTTTCAATGTGTTTGTGTTGTACAATGGAAAGTGCAGTAGTACATACTCGTCCTACCTGAGCTAGTAGTGATCCATGCGAGTACTTCTACACAGCACAGCTGTATGTCTGTGCAGAGACGCTCATTTTGGTATTAATGCTGAAAAGCCCTGCTGAGTTTCTCAGCTCCATTCTGCAGCCTGCTTGAATGCTGATGGTTTATGTTATATTTAACTGCAGAGTGTAGTCAAGCCTTTAGACTTCCAAGTGAGACACTATGGATTCTGRGGAGCTTCAGTGTTCAAAAAATTTGTCATCTCTTCTGTCAAATAAATACAATTATTTTCTTGATAGAATTACTGTTTTGTTGATAAAAATGAGAAGAAAATAAGTGAGCAATTTTGTTATAACTTTTGGCAAAGAATTTAAAGAACACTAACCACAAATAAATTACAAATCAAAGCTGATTAGAAGGACTGTAAATAATAATATAGTAAGGTAAGAACTGATCAGTCTTGGATCCTTCTGGCATCTCTGCTCTTATTTAATTAATTATCCTGAATACTCCTAAACAACATGTTAAGGCAGTCCAAGGAATATACTAATTGGTTAGAGGTGTCAACACTAACAGCACTAAAAGAGTAAGAAAACGTTTCAGCACATCAAAACTATCTTTACAGGGATGAGAATATCAAGATTCTGTCACCATTAAATTAATCTTAGAAACTGTATATATAATCCCATTTGCCACATATTTTATTTTATGTTTTAACCATATGAGTACCTGTACAGGTCACAATAGAGAGACCAGTCACACAACCAAAAAATTAGACTATTTTTTCCTCAAAGTAAGTTAATGCACTCAAGAGAGGGTAAATTGAAATGCAGGAACCCAGACAAAAGAGACATTGGGGTGAGGAAATGACAGTGAGGCACATTGCACTAGGTCTTAGGCCACCTTGTTTTTATTCCTGTCTCTGCTGCTAGCTTGCTACATGACCTTGATCCAATCAGTTCCTTATTTTATGCCTCAGTTTTTTCATCTGTTAAAAAATGGGGATAATGATACTGACTTGCTGATGAAAAACGCTTTTTAAAATGTGGGTGCCATTATAAGCAGGGTATCAGATCACCAGGTCGGTAGCTAATGGTTCATGAATTTGTAACTATAATGTAAAACTATGTCATTTGTAACTATGATTTACTACAGGTAAAATATTCCATTTAAATCTGAGCCTTGGATAACCAAAACAAACATGAAGGGCTTCAGTGAAAAAAAGATTTTTGGGGRGGGTTCAAATGACTTAACATATATGTATAGTATGAATATTAGATTTTGAGATGAGGTGGATGTTTTTTAAACCATGTCTAAAGCTGTTTGGACCAGATTCTCCAAAGTGTTGTCATAGATGCAGTGCAAGAATGAGTTAYCAGAATGGTGTTATCTAAGTTGATACAAAGCTACCCAGGTTAGCTGTGAATTATACAATTCGCATGTCTTGTTGCAGGCCTGTGCAGATTCCCCAATGCAGTTTTCGCATTGCACCACTGCACAAAGTTTGCTTTGGCTAATATAAAGGATATGATTGCCGTGTGGAAGTTGAAGCAGTGATCTGAACATGTGCAKGAAGCCTAATATGTCCAATTGGATCATGAACTTCTGTGGAATTGAGGTAGAAAGTATTGGTCCCACTGCTGATCACTAGGAAGCATCACTAGTATCTGTCTGCAGTTGGTTTCCCTGTAGCTCATCTCAACAAACAGAAAAAGGCTGTGTTGGAACAAGCAGGTCTCGGCTGCATGTGGGCTGGAGAGCAGAGTGGAGCTCCGTGGTGAATCTGCAGTACTGCTTGTGGCCCCAGAGAGAGCTCTTCTGCATATCAGAAAATATAGATCTCTCCACAGTGYGATACAGTCTTACCTCTAAGAGGCTGCAGTACAAAAATAGGGCAATTATCTAAAAATGTTAGCATGCGTAGACCTCAAAGATACAAGAAAAGAGTGTAATATGACATGTAAACAGAGGAAATTACAGAAAAAAATCGCCTGAATGTCAGTTAGAAATGATTACTGAGAAGTGTGTGATGATAGAACGGTGTCTTCTGCAATAGTCAAAATCTTTTTATTTTCTCACATTTGCTGATAAAGAGATAAGATGAATCTTTCTATATCATTGTGTTTTCTAATAATTTTGTATGTTTGGTACTTCTGATGCCTGTGTCTGTTAAAAAAGTTCTTTGCTGTATTGTTACTTTCTGGTTTTGTGGCCTTCATACTGAAGTCTCAGCCAGAATAGACGGGGGCTGAAATACAGTGAAAGGTGGGATCAGAGGTGAGCTGCTAAACAGAGATATGTCTTTCAATTATCATTATTATGTATCTTTGTTTATGGAATATATTTTCTGTATTTTATATTCTTATTTTAGTGTAATCTGAATAGCTTTTTTCAAGATTACATGTAATTTCTAAATCCTGTTTTTATTTCTCCCTAATGTGAAAAGGAAAAAGAAAAATGCTATTAGTCTGAAAAAGGAGGTTTCTTTTTAATGACTGGACTTGAAATGTAAGGAAGTCCACATTTCTGTCCTAATCCCGTAATAAATCCCATTAGATGGTGGCTCCAGTGAAACTTGTAGGTAATTTAGCTCCTGAGTAGGCTGATCTGATGCTAGTTGGGATAGAAATCTCTGTTTGTGAGTTTAATRCACCCTAGATACTCTATACCACTAAATCAGTGTGAGTCTGATGCACTAGCATAATCTGCTTTACTAGTTAAAGTAAAAAGTTAAGCTTTTACATATATTTTCCAGCTGTTCTGACTTGATGGCACTCTTCTCCTAATGCTTTCCCTGTATATCAGCTCTTGTAGTTATCATTATTTATTTARGTTGCCTTCAAATTAACACAAAATTAGCTGAACCCACTTTAAAGCATAGTGTCTGGCACTCTCTTTCACTGCAGTGGAGTGCACCTGTTTACACTAGGCCACAATTTTCTCCAAATGTCTGATTTAAAGAAAAACATAAATGATAATTTCAACTACTCTCATGCCAAATCCTGTCAAAACATTTTTGCTTCTGCACATCATCATTATTCGTTTATGACTGCGTGGCCGTGGGAAAAGCTTTTCTTAGTTAATTACAATCATGGAGCCTGCAGAGGGAGCTCAAACCCTTGTTTATGTGGACCTCACTAAAACAGCATTTTTTTTCTACAGACAGTGGACAAACATGTTATTTAAATATATCAGAAATTTATCCTTCAATGTGTAACGCTTTTCTATGTGGAACCTAGCTATTTTGAAGATATATGTGAGAGTAAAAGCCTTTCCGAAGTGACTGGAAGGAGTGCAGATTTCTGGGACTTGGTAGGTGGCACTGTTTGAAATATCCAGAGCTGTAGTGGCCAGACCTCCAGGACTTCCTTTTCAGTCCTCATTCTGGATGGAAAATAGCTTCAGTAGGTCACTGCTCTGTCAGGTCAGAGCCAAAATAGTGCAGAAGATCAGATCGAACTCTGACTTGGAGCTCAGAACAGGAATGTGGAGCTGAAAAAAAGGAGGCCAGGAATATTTAAGCTGAGGAAGCTGTTGCAGAAGTCCATTAAGGAAGGACAGAGAATGCCTTATTTTGGGTAGGAGCAGATGAAAAAACTTGTGGTTGAAGGAGATTTTTAAGGAAGATTTGATTTACTTTGCTGACTGTGATACATTTCGTTGTGAATGTTGTGAGAGGAGAAAGGTACATAAATGCCATTGAAGGAGCAAGTAACATTGCAATCTACTGTTTGAAAAAGTAAAATGAAAAAAAACCCCTGACATATGTAAATCTAGCAAACAGATAAAGTGATTTACCAGTAGGACAACACTCTGCTCCTTAATCCTCCCCTTGGCAGGTGCAGGCAAGGGCTGGGATTGCCCAACACCATGTCCCTTTGCTACCCCAGGGGGTCTCCAATTGCAGAATACCCCTGCCCTGCAGTTGTGAAGTGTCTCCAATCCTTTTTCTTGGAGATTAAATGAGAAAGGACCATGTTGTTTTGTATCCCATTATATACTTYTTTGGAAGTTTTGGAACAGGTTTGGGGAGAGACAGGAGTGTCTGTATAGCCAGGGTCTKGGAAGCCGGCAAAGTCAGCTGCTGTGAAGGCAAGAAATATCTGCAAGTTTGTTCTATTTTTAGAGTCCTTTAATAATTAAGGATGGATAAATCATTTTAGTGGTACCATTGGGTTTTTTTTTTTTGTGAAAATAGGTTTTCCCTGTGATTGCTTGTTGTGCCCAATGGCAGCAGGCTCTGGGATTCCGAAAGAAAGATAGATGTTGGTCACTGGCTGCTAATTGCAAAGGTCTGATAGAAACAAAGGAGAACTGGTTTTGTTTTTTGTTTTCTTTCTGGTAAAATTGTAAATATTACCAGAACCAATGAGACAGATGGTGTATCAGTTCATGCTGAAGTACTGAACTGTTTCTCGGGGAAGGGTTTTACTAATCACTCCATCTTCTTTCACATCTTGTGTATATGTGTCCTGGTTGTGTCCAGGACACAGTTAATTTTTTGTGGTAGCTGGGAGGAGATGTGACCAAGGAGGTTATTCTGTACCACCTCACATCACTGATGGAAGTGGGGAAGGGGGACTCTTGTGGGTAGAGTAAGAATGGCATAMGGAACTGACTAGAATTGTTTATTTTCTGGGGTTTCCCATGTAAATCCTTTATTTTCTTGCATATTTTGTTATTATTTTGTTGCATTACTGTTAGTTTTCTTATCTCATTGTTGTTTCCAGTAAGTTGTTCTTACCTCAACCTGTGATCTTTGCCTTTTTTTTCCACTGGGCAGGAAAATAGCACATGGTTTTAGTGGGAATAYTAAATTTGAGAATACCATTCCTACACCACAACAATATGATAGAAGTTTTTTGAATTTTGTCTCCACTTCATGATAGTATAGATGGTCTGTCATTCTCTAAAATGTAAATGGTAGCTTTTGAAATGAGGGTATTTAGTGTTGGGTTTTGKTTTGGGGTTTTTTTCATGTACTATTCATGTTTTTAGTTTGCTGGGATAAATCTGGGAGGTCTTAACTGCTATCTTACTTGGAGAAAATGGGTTGATATATTAACAGATTTTGTGACTAAAATATTGTTGATAAATGGGTATGTATCAGAACAACCAGTTCTGATCAATTAATTAGTTCAACTAATCAGTGGGTTGTAAATAGTGAATTGAAATTTGTTTTTCCTCTTTGTTGTATCTCTAGATCTACAGTTGTCAAAAATTCCTCCTGGTTGCACCCACACTGATCTCTAGTAGTGGGGGGAAATCTAAAGCAGAGCTTTAGACACCTCTCTCCCTCCAACTTGTTCTAGTTTATTTTATTGCCAAAACCTCTCAGAGGTTCACAAACACCCTAGATCAAGAACATATTTGTAGTTTATTGCAAACAGAGGCTTTAAGGAATATATTTGCCCAGTTCACTGTTTTTAATCTAGTATCCTTGGTCACATGCTAWAAAATAAAAACTCTTATTAACTAGTTGGTGCCCGACCATTCTGTGTGTTATAATGTGATGGCAACTTACTGTTTGCAGCAAAACATGATCCATCTTGGTTTCACATAGGTAGAGAGATTTATGTCCACAAGAGTTAATTACACAATGGTCAATCAATTAACCATTCTTACTGACTCATTTTTTCAAACTAATAATAAATTGATGTAGAATAAATATTAAACTCTTAGTAAGTTGCTAAATTCTTTCCCAAAGAAATTTGTAAGACTGTTAACCTTCTGAGGGAGAAAAACTGTTGACATAGTGTTGACAATTAAGGACTTCAGGGTTTGAGTGGAATGAACCATACTCATCACTGGAAACCACAGATTTTTATTTTTTTTTAAATGTACATGAAGCAAAATTCTTTGAGTAAAACTTTGTGTATGAGCTGCAGATGTGACATGCATTGACTGCCTGGCTTATTCTCTGTTTCCTGCTGGGGTCCTGATTATCCTCACTGTATCTGTGCCAGTTTCTACACAGTGTTTCTCCTGAAACTTTCCCTCCCAGAAAGCAGTCTGACAGCAAATAGGATTTTTCACCCTCGGATTCATTCCAGCCAGACTGACTCCCCTTACCCAGGACAATTCTTCAAGACAAGTCTTGTGCCCTTGCTTGCCCTCACGTGTCCCTGTGCCATKCTGAGGGACACACAATTCACACCATTGTCAAGACCCCATGCTACTTATCTGYTGCCCAATCCACTCAATATTTAAGATACTTCAAATTGGAAAATGAATGAAAAATAATGATTGTACTTTGTGTCTCATGTTCATCTGGGGTGCAAAGAAGTTACAGCCTGAGTTGTATAAATCGTGAAGCTGGTGGCTCACCCATTGAGAGGGTCCCAGTCCTGAGCAGTGCTTGAGTGTGTCAATCCTCACCAGTGCTGTTGGGTAGGGTTTTCTTCTCCCTTGTGTCTTCATAACCATTGGAGCTGTAGGTCCCAGAGTCACCGTACATCTTTCCAAGTGTATTCCTAGACTGCCCCAGTGGGATGGCAGCAGCAGTGAAACAGTCTTCAGTATGGAGTGAACTTAGGTTTCCTCAGCACCTTTTCACT
>NW_026623259.1:2162782-2164684 GCF_030028575.1 Malurus melanocephalus | reverse complement strand
TTTTTTTTTTTTTTTTTTCTTAAGACTGGGAAAGAGAGAGGGAGAAAGGGAGTGAGAGGAGTGTGTTTTCCAAGGTGGGGTTTCCAAGCTGTCGTTACTCAAATAAGAATCTTATCCTGAAACTGGCTGCTCATTTCTGCGTGGGCTGTAGGTATTGCACTCTAGCAGGCTTTTGCCACTCTCCTGTGTGTAAGGTATGCATCTTACAATCCTATACACACTACTCATACAGATGACACTGGCCTTCATAGGAATTCTTTTTCTAGCACGTGAAAATAAATAGCAGGTGGAAATTAATTAGACCTTCCTTGCTGTTTTGGGAAGTGAACTGTTGTTTAATAATCAGATGAGTGTGACAACATACTCCTCAGTTTTAGAAAGCAGATAAATTACTGTGCCCCAAACTGACCTACTATTTTTATTAGTCCAGAAGAATTCAGATGGTGTGAAAGGAAAAGATGCAGCCTTTAAAATGCAGGATAGCTTTTAGTTAAGATTGAATATATTCTACCTTCAGTACCTTTATCTGACTATCTGACTATCTTTATCTGTTGGTGCCAGGCAGTTAAAAGGCTGTTCATTTAAACATCTGATAGATAAACCATAGTATACAGAAAGTGGGAAAAATTGTGACTTATAGTGGAGAGATAAATATTTTAGACAATATTTGTTTTTTCAGTTGCAGTTTTACACAATTTAATTAATCTGATTTCTTAATGCTTCCCTTTGCCAGCCAAGTGCACTTGTTTAAGATAATGCTCCAGGAGGGGGATGCATGTTTTCCTTAGCTGGCACTGCGTGTGGGTGGGGATACTGAACTACTGGTTTTTGTCTCAAATAAATCACGTCTGTGGTAATCTGCAAAAATCCAGTTGTCAATTTTRTTACAAATCTTTAGAGGCCCTCTATATGAGTGTCCACTTAAAAGTTTCATACTACAGCTTGAATTCTGCAGAGTATCAGCCTTTCTGTGTTGAGATCAAGACCCTGTTCTCCCACTGCTGCCGATTTTATCAATTTCTGTAGTGCTACTTTACTCGAAACTACTATCTTCACTAGAGAGAATATTCTAAA
Organism: Malurus melanocephalus; assembly: GCF_030028575.1. NCBI lineage: Eukaryota > Metazoa > Chordata > Aves > Passeriformes > Maluridae > Malurus > Malurus melanocephalus. The sequence goes on along the minus strand of NW_026623259.1, from coordinate 2,163,610 downwards.
TAGTAAAACATTATCTCACTTTGAATAGATTATTTTTCTTACCATGAAAATTCAGGTTTTTTCCTTGTGAAAGACGCTGATTTCGATCACTGATGCAGATGATATGTATTATTTCTGATTATGCTAAAMTATATCCTGTAACATACAACTGGAAGCTATTTTCTGAAAGATTTTCCAGCACAAGGTGTTTGGGCATATTTTACATTTTTACAGGGAAAACTTACTTGTACATAGTAATGTATTAAACCTACTAATATGGATACCTTTAATTTACACCTAGTACAGATACCTTTTTTTTTTTTTTACAGTATTTCAATAGTGATTGACCTAATTAGTGTTTTTAAACATATTAACTTAAATACCTATTTAAAATTATGCAGTGACTTGTCTTTGCTTAACTCAGCTTTTAAAGGTCTTTTAGATAAAGGAAAAAAAAACAAAACACCTTCACAAATGTTGTCTTAACTTTCCTAATGTTTTTGTTCCCACACATTCAGCTATGTCCCTCATATTTGGCATTTTGATTTATTAAGCAATCTTAAGTATTAAAGACTTTTAGCGTACACCAGCACAAGACTTCAGATGCATTGTGCCTTGTGTCAATGATGAATTAATTCCAGCAGAGCACAAAAGTTACTATTATTTAAGCCTAGCTCCTCACCTCTGCTTTTACATCACAGTCTAGTTTTAAAAGGCTGTAGACGGGGCTGTGTCTTGGGGAGGGAAGCGAGGCAAATGCGTGGCCATGCTGTGAACCTCAAGTCGGTGGCATGAAGCACCGTGCGCTCTGGGTGTGTCCCGGCTGTGGAGGAACCGGCGCTGGCGGGC
>NW_026623259.1:2160234-2161832 GCF_030028575.1 Malurus melanocephalus | reverse complement strand
GCCCTCAGAGCCCTCAGCGCCCGGCCTGGGCCGACCGCACCGCACGGGCCTGGCGGGGCACCGCGGACCCCACTACGGACCCCGCCGGCCGGGCCTGCCCTACACCCTGTCATAAACTGAGCGGGTCTAATTGCCGTGCGGCGCGCTATCCTGCTATTTGTACAAATAAAAGACCCCGTCTTGATGCAAAATAAACACAAAAGCGCTGTTGTGACTATAACAGGGACTCATATACTAATTTATATAATAAGTGGTTGTGCACGCTTTATTCAAGATTATGGCTGCAAGAAATGGCATGAATTGCTGGGTGTGTTTAATGCTGGATTATAGCAATTTGAAACATGTCAAACACATGGCTAATGCCTCATGCTTCACTCACTCTTGCGTAAACCTGCATAGCCACCATCCATTATACCCTTGGTAACAACACAATTCTGCAAGTAAATATTGTTACACTAAGTAACCTTTCAATTCAAGTTGTTTAGGAAGAGAAAATGCAATCTTGTGCAGTCAGTTCCAGTGTCAGTTTAATGTTTCAAAAGGGAAGTGGTGTAGAGAATAAGTATCTGTATGGTGACTTGCCGACTTAAAACACACACGCGTGCATGTGCGGGCACACGGGCGCATAGAAAATGTCCAGTTCGCTGCAGGAGAGAAAAGTAAAACTGGAGCTTCTAACTTAATAAGGTGGAGTATTTCTATTTTTGGTGTGGGTGATAGCTTGGCTACCGTGGCAAGAATAAGTATCAACCCGTAGTGCAACCACGCACTAAAATGATCTGCAATTTCACTCTCTCTTGAAGACAGCAGCAAATATTTCCCTCATACCTTTGTTTAAAATACTGGGTAGCAGAGCTTATATCTCACCTTTGGCACCAAGAGTTACAGACTCACAACAGAAGTAGGTGCTGGTGAATGTGTCTGTGAATGTGGGTGCCTGTGTGCCTGTGTAGGCATGTTCATGACTGACAGTGAGTGTGACAGCAAGAGAAAAGAGAAGGATTAGAAAGTATGAATGTGTATAAATGTATGTAAACAGGGACATGTATATTTTTTCTTGTCCTTTTTGAATTACCRAACTTTCAGCCTTAGTATCTGGCAGTCATCTATTTCCTTTGTATTTATTTATGGTTATTTTGGTAACAATCTGCRCTACTGTTGTAGAAACAAGAAAAGAAGTACATTAGTTTGCTTAGTGAGATGTTGCAGGTTCAAATTATTTTGCCACCAATAACTCAAGTTACTGATACATAGACATCAGAAATTATCTTGGTTTAGATGTTTTCAGTGCTTCAGTTTGTGAGGATTTAGGCTTGATGGCACATACACAAGTGCATAGATTCACGGGTRTATGTGTCTATGCAAGCAAAAAGAAAGGAAAAGATTCTATGCTCTTGCTTTCTTCAGCAGTCCTTTTTCAGTTTTCGACAATGAGGAGGGGGCTGAGGACAGCCAACACAGTGCATTACTGGAGCCAAAATTTTAGTGTTTTTTTTTTTTTTTTAAATACCATTTTTTTTGCTCTGGACTTCCTTTTGAGTCCTGGAATCCTGTCAAAAGCAATGAATGACCAAATATTTGGAGGCCCTAGAAAAAAA
>NW_026623259.1:2153113-2155613 GCF_030028575.1 Malurus melanocephalus | reverse complement strand
ACCACAGAGAATTACAACTGAAGATGAAAATATCCAGTTGAGTACTAATAACAGACAGGTTCTGAGGGGACAGGCTTAGAAGTGACAATCTTTTCTTCAAAACTGTGATTAGATCTTAAATAAGCAGACAGGCAAAGTAAAACCATGGGTACAGTTAATAGGACTCAAGAGGCATTTTATGGTAGGGTCTGCACCATAGGATTTAAATACAACTTGAGAGAGACATATAAATCCTTCTATAAAATATGTTGATGGGAAACATAAACTCTAGTAAACATACAGTAGGATGTTCCTTCAGATAACGGGCATAGCTTTGTGCTATCTTTGCTTTTCTTCCTCCTTTTTCTTTTTTTCTCCCCCTGTTTTTGACCAGATGCCTTTTGAAATACRAATTAAGAGGAAAATGATGGCTGCTTTTATTGTTGTCACTGTTACAACTCTCTAAAATGATACTTCTAATATGTGACTTGTCTAAAAAAAGTTTYGCAAGTAGAAAAACAGAGCAAATACTATTATATCTGCAGTTATTGTTTTTAAGATTAAGATTTCTATTGTTTAAATATGTGCAAGAAGTACTCATCTCATAGTTTAACATAGTTTAACTGGCTTTGGCTTCTCTGAGACATTTTATTGGGAATCTTGAAATAGAAAAATCAAGTTTTTAATGGCTTTTTCTAAAGGAAACATATAAATGATTGCTGGTTTTAATAATTTCCTTCAACTAGGCAGCTACGTAAAGTGATGTTAATGCTTAAGAATAGGTTTATCGGCTGAATAAAATCACAAAATAAGTTTTGCTATGACATGATTATTTACTGAAGGATGTTAAAAAAGATGAATTTTAGGCTATATAAAAGATCAACTAGACTAAGTTAATTTTTTTGAGGCTATAGATGTGTGGATTTATAGAAAATAAATAGATAAAGTAGACTTCATTATGTTCATGTAAGCAATTATGTGGAGTTTGGACACTCTTGTTATTTGGTTGACAAACTATGTTATTGTGGTTTTTATATAGAAATGAGAAGTTTGACTTAAATCAGGGTTATTCCTCATCCATGTATCAAGAGAGAACGAYGGTATTCTATAATACATTGTRATACATACTTGGTGATAAATTGATWGGGTRCTGTCACAAGTCATCAAGCCGGCTTTGAAGATGTATGACTAGGATGTAAGCAACTTTCTATCTTGCTGTTGATATTTATAAATTTATTATAAATAGTGCTAAAATGAATGTAGATTTTTATTTTCAAAACATGATGTAAACTGTAATCTGCTCAGACTTGTTTCTTTTACGGTGAGCATTCTCTCTTGTATGTGTACATTCAGACACTTCTGAGCTTTTCACTTGCATTTTTTTCCTTGTATGTTAAAAACAGTATTAGGTACTAGAATTTATAATACATGGATAAAGCATATCCTTGATTAAATACATTGAAGATTATTCTGCATTAGATGTAGAATTTTATTTTTATATTAAGTTTGTAGAATTAATTGTTTGTGTCACTAAGGTCAAAATAGTTGCTAAAAATCATGATTGCTTTACAGGGTAGATTTGAGCTTGCATTTTGAGTATTCATTAAGTCAATGCTACCAAGATAATATTTTTTAATGTTTTATGGGAATTTATTGCTTAGAAGCTGTTTCAGTTGACTATGTATAATATTATTTTTTCAAAGCAGCTTTACTGTTTTAGAATATCATCACTAGCATTTTATTGATACAAATTATGAATAGTATTTCCAAAAGTATGGTGCTAGCTTTCAGGTTATATTGATGATGTAAAAATGGAAGTTTGCTTTCTTATGTATTTTTTCCTTGTGATTATTTAAAAAGGGGGAGGAAAATAGTAGGGGGAAGTTTGTCGATTGTGTGAAGTCTTGAATTAGGTCTTTACAAAACTTGTGTTTATGTATGTTGGACAGTAGTTCTGTCTACAACCACCAGAAACTTGCATTTTGGCTCTTTGAAAGAAAAAATAATTTTCTCATACTGTAGAGGAAGTTTGTATTTAAAAGTGACACAAAAATATGCAGCTGCTGCACCTGTGGCAAAAGCTGTATCCATAAAGCATACTGATGATATGTAAGCTAAATAGAAATCTTCTTATTGCATCTGATTGTACTTAATATTACTTAAATTTACCATGGCATGTTAGGAAAAAATGCCTCTTCCTAGTGACTTGAAACAGAAGTTAAAATTACGGAAAAGTATTCRTAAGTGTTACAGGCTTAAAAGAGCAAAATTCTGTTAGGTTTGTTTACATGACTTTCAGAACAGGTATTACCAAATCAGCAGATGTCGAGCTTGTAGAGGAAAGTATATTTTCCTAATTCAGGCACACATGTGGTCTAATCTTTAATTTATTATAGGATTGGGAATGTCCTAAAATACCAGAATGTAATTTCACCGAAGTCCTGATATGCTCCTAGAACTATTTCTTATTAGTCTTTATTTTTTTTTATTCCTGCCCTGTGCTTCTGGAAACACATTTTTT
>NW_026623259.1:2140613-2148113 GCF_030028575.1 Malurus melanocephalus | reverse complement strand
TTAATATCAGAACGACAGTCACAACTGACAGCTGTTTGGCACAAGAGGTATTTCTGTCTTAATTAATTAATTTATTTCCATAAATCATTGGTTTTTTTTCTGCGTAGAGAATGTAATCAGTATGGTTTGGTTTTTCTCTTTCTTTAGGGATTTCAGAACACGAAGAAGCAGAACTTGCATGAGTGTAAATGTCTAGAGAGACCCCTGCAAAGTGTGTAATTTTAGGAAGCATACTTGGTCACCAATTCTGTGTAGCGGACATCAAACTAATCTACAAAGAAACAGTTGATTATATTGAAAATTTAAAATATACTGTAGCATGCCAGTCAGTCAAAGAAACAAAGGCCCTGTACATCCTCTCTAACACAATTGAGCAAATATTTTAAGCTATCAGAATACAATCTGAAGATCCTTTTGAAGCTAAGCGTGATTTGTAGGAATTAGATTGGGCAGCATCTCTTTGCAAGAGAATCTGAATAGGTGGATTTTACATTTCTGAGTGCGCATATTAGGGTTGCAATTACTTTGTAGTCACTTTGCATTACTTTGTGTAGMGTCTTCACAGTTATAGGGCTGTTTAAGCCTGAACAGAACATTTATTATTATGATGATGATATTGCATGGTATGAATTGTTTACATATTGCCATTTATAATAATTCAAGTTTGATGTTAGATTTAGAGATAAAAGAAGAAACTAATATGTCCTGTCTTTCAGGGATAGTAGCAATAAAACATTGCTTAGAGCAGACTGCTTTAAATAAAAGGCCATWGATGATTCTAGTACTGACCCCTAAATTACTGTTTTATTAATTTGAGAATTTATTTTATATCTGTAATCTCTTCTATTCCCAGTGAATTTTTCCACCTGCTGGCTTTGGCTCTTCCTCCATGGGGTCTCCTTTCACTCATTCTTTCTGCTTGCTTTGTATCTGTTATTGTTGGCTCAGTTTCTTTTCATTGTGCTCCCTTCACCTTTACCCTTACTTGTCTGTCTTGGCCTTACAAACTTCTGCTTCTGTGGATTTTTCTCCATCAAGCTGGATGTCTGTGCATACCAATCTTTTCATCTCTTTTATTTAACAAAGTGCATGTCTCTGTGTTACAGTTTCTGTAGGAAATGTTTTGAGAAGATGAATATTTTGATCTTAGAACAGCATGTAATTATGTACAAAATAATTGGAAATGCAGTCTTAAGYGACAGAATTAACAGGCAAGGCCCAATCCCATTGAAATTCTTACCAAAAATATTTATCTAGCTAAGGTGTAGATAATAGACAATTTTATAGAGACCAGACGTTGCCACTGGAGTCTGTAAAGTCTGTATTAAACTCTGACCAGGAAATCTGGGGATAGAAGGAATGATGAATTGCTACCTAAATCCAAGGATCTCAGCATCACGTCACGTTCCATCAAAATGGGTATATGCCAAAATCAAAGACTGAACTATTAAGTCATTTTCAGCGAAATTTCAACAAAATAGATTGAACCATGGAAGAAATTCACTTTAAGGCTAAGATGTAGGTTGTGAGGTAAAGCCTGTCTTCCTCTTTGGGTTGCCTAGAAGGGATGTCAAGGAGAAGATGTAACTTCCTTGTGAAACTGTTTTTTCTGAGCTAACTTTAAACCAGCCTCTGTGTGCTGCTAGTGTTGCATCTACAGTGTTGTAGAGCACAGTAAAATCTCCACTCTCTGAATGTATACCCACATTCTCTGATGTTTGTAATTTGCCCTGAGCTATGTCTGTCACTACCAGCAGTATCCACTAACCTAGTTAAACTTAGCTCAGGTAAGTTTGGCTGCTTGTGTTGCAGTCACAGAAGTTGGTGCATTATAAATGTATTCCGTTATAAATGAAGTCTATAGTTACTATTTCTGTGTTGTATTTGTAGAGAAATTCCTTATATTATGCACCTGATCGAAATTATTCAAACCTCTAGGTCTTTAAGATGATGTAATGTCAACCTGTCAACGTGTATTTTGCAACATGTATGTGTGACATCTGTGCATATGAGTAGGACGTAAGTACATTTGATTTTAGAATATGATACCTTTATACATCAAACCCAAAACATTTAATCTAGTTGATGTTTGTCAAGATACGCAGATCAATTCCAGGAAAGTCCATACATTTTTTTGTTTGTTGCTCTCTTTAGGCTGTATGATCTTTTTATATACTTACATTCTTAAGGATCTTCTTAAGATTCATCAGTTGCTTCTCTCCAAACTGTGCAAGATTGTAACTRTGCTTAAAACCATACTTACAGTTTTCATATTTATAAGTCGTCAAACTGTAAAGCTAATTTGTAGTCTTACAGTATTCTTTCTTTGAAATTCTTTTATCAAAATGAAAAAGGAAGGAAAGACTGCTGTTTCCTGTATGTCATATCTCCAGGTACCCTATAAATAATAAACGTAAGTGTTTTGTTTTATTTAAATCCTTTTAACTATATCCTAAAATMCAGATAATGATAGCAAAGCTCTCCAGAAAGTAAAAAGGTTTTCCTTTCACAAGTTCTTTTTCCAGTTGCAGCATCAGTCCATCCTTTGGTGCRCTCCAGACCTGTGCATTTTATTATATTTTGTACTGCAGAGCTCTGGCAAGTGTCAGAAACTGTTGGTTGTTGGGTTATTTTTTTGTCTAAAGGTTTGTTTTTTTTCAAGTGATTTTATGCTTTCAGCTCTCTTCTTCATTCCTTTATAGATTGTTTTGTGGAAACAGAAACRTTTTCTCTGGTGTTGATCTTTGAGGCTTTGCTATCAGTTTTCTCATGAGAAATTGCAAAGAACTACCTATCTTCTCTTTCTTTTAAACCATACAGGCTATAAGAAGCCATCTAGTACCAGACTTCAAGGTTTGGCTTTGCAAGTAAATCAAATCAGCAATAGATATCTGTGATCTGATATAAACAGCACTAATGCAAGCAGAGGTCTGGTGATGGTGGATCTGAGATACAAGATACAGTGAAAGTTATGTTGAAAACTTTCCTGATTTATAAATAGATTGTTTCTAATAGTCCTTTATCTCAGTTAGTCCTGCTTGAGGACAGAAATGGTCAAAAATAAAAAYAAAAAATATTGCAGAAAACAGAATTCAGGTAGCATRAAAGATGTGTCAGGGTTCCTATGAAACACTGCCCTGTACACGATGCTATCTGTTTTATATAATGAACGTAGAAAGAAAGAAATAGAAACCTCAGTATGCTTGAGCTCGTATTTCAAACAGTAAAGAGAAAAACAATTTGAATGCAATTATCTAATGTTATACTGCAGGGATCTTGCAAGTGAGTGTATGTGTTTGTTTTAAATCTGAACATCTTTCAGGTCTTTCCAGATGTGGAAGAACGAACACATTATAAARCAGAAATCCTTTGGAAGGAGGAATGTGTTTTCTACCAGCCTCTTTTGTAACAAAGAAGTGTCTCTAGCATCCTGAATGTATATGTTTCACATCTGTGTTTTGACATGGTAGCAGTCATGTTATGAAATTTTCATTCTAGTCTGAAAGGAAGCATAGATCCTGTGTAAGATTTGCTGTTCTTTACCTTCTTTCTTTCTTTCTTTCTTTCTTTCTTTCTTTCTTTCTTTCTTTCTTTCTTTCTTTCTTTCTTTCTTTCTTTCTTTCTTTCTTTCTTTCTTTCTNTTTCTTTCTTTCTTTCTTTCTTTCTTTCTTTCTTTCTTTCTTTCTTTCTTTCTTTCTCTCTTTCTCTCTTTCTCTCTTTCTTTCTTTCTTTCTCTCTTTCTCTCTTTCTCTCTTTCTCTCTTTCTTCTTTTTTTCCCCTGGACTTTCAGGGGAGTGACTGGCAATGCTACAGGAGTGAGCGTAGCTCCATCTGAGGAGGTTAATACCATCTTACTTTGTTTCCTTGGATGTGCAGTAAATGCATCATTAATATTAATTGTGTGAAATTTAAGTATTTTTTTAATCATGTCTAAGGTATTTATCAAAAGATCCTAGAAAGATTGGAATATTTATGGATTTAGTGGAATTTCAAGAAGTGTACACAAAAAATAGGTGAAACTTCRTGAAACTCTTACTCTTGGGATTCATAAAATTTGGCAAATAGGCASAGTTCTGTCATTGCTTGTGAGAGCATCCGGAAGATGGTAGGATGTATCTAAGTAATATACAATAATGTGATACATTTTTTTCTTTTCTTTTAGAAATGTATTTAACATTAACCTTTATCCATTCACAGTCTTACATATTTCTCAAAGTTTTAGTTTAAGATCATACATGAGTTAAAAGCATGCTCCTATACTCACAGATGTCCTATGAAGTTTCAAAGATAGAACAAACCCTGAAATATTACATTAAGCCTGTCCTACAGAATATATTAGTAAGTATTTACTTAACACAGAAAACCAAGGAAAATGAGTAAGTTGATGTATTATTTTATCCCTCTCTACTTGTCACGAATCCTTAAAATTCTATTATTCTATTCACTCAAACATGGTAGTTACTGTAAGGTGTGCTCTGCATACCTGGTAAGTATGAAAATGAAGAGGAAACACATCTATGTAAAATGTCCTCATGGCTTTCAGTGGCAATTAATAATAATGTTTGTTAGATTTGTTTCAGTGGGTAAATGCATCATCAAAATTCCAGGTTTTAAATTATTTTTTGTAATTTATATGGAGAGGAAAATTAGGAGTTCCTCTATTTGGGAGCAAAAGAGGAGGCAGCAGTGGGTTGTTGGTAAGGATGAGGAGCTGTGAATTGTACTGGAGGCTCAATTAGGCAGAGACTACAGAAGGAAGTGGATTGTGGAGTGGAATCTCAAGGTTAAGAAGCTCTGGATGCCTTGGARCAGAAGAAACTTGCATTAGGAACATCTGCACTTCCTGTAAGCAGGGCAGCCTTTGTAATGCATCCAGGGACACCATTCCCACAGATGATGGTCAGTCTCCATTCCGTTTCTTGAATCTCTTCCACATTACATGACATTCTCTCTCAAATGACTCACCCCACTTCTTTATAGCTCCCACCTGTTCATCCCATTGGAAACACTTCTGGAGGCTCAGCTTCCCCATTCACAGCCTTCATTCCTGTTGATGCTTGCCTTGTTCTTTTGTCCACTGCTGACCACTGGCACCTGTCCTTTCTCACTGCAGCTCCTTCACAGAAGGAGAAAGCATTTTTTTTTTTTTTTTCAGCAGGCTATAGATACTGCATTTACCAAATTATCTGGGAAAAAATGGTGTGTTAACATGCCTACCTTCCATATTACTCTAAATGAACCAAAAGGGATCAATTAAGCGTAAGAGACTGAGGACAAAATTATTCTTGCTCAAATTTGGTCATAATCCTTAGCCTATACTCTCTTGTTTTTAAACTCCTATTCAATCAACATTAACATCGTAAAATACAGTTTATGAAGCATGTTCTCTGTGATTTCTGTTGTGGTAGATATCTGAGARATGTGAAATAAAGCCAAATTTTATCAAGTCAAAAAATGTATACTGAATACAGAATTTTAATTTGTGTTGTTTATACTTTTAAGATACAGATTACATGAAGTACTTGCATGAAAAAGATCTGAACCAGTGCTTCCAGGTCTTAAAAATTTCGTTGTCGGTTTTTTAAGCATTCAGTTATGGCTAACATTGTGCAAAATGAAAGTAATAATATGTTTAAAATAAATACCTTGGCACCATGGATTTGTTTTATGTTTGGTCGGTAATCTCTGAGATCAGAGTTGGGTAGCTAGTGTCAGTTAATACTAAATATTATAACACAGTTGGGACTGTGCTGTACAGAAGAAACAGTAGGAGATGCATAGCAGTAGRAACAAGAAAAAACATAAATTTAACACAATAAATTTACATTGAAAGTGCTTTAGGGAGCAAGCCTACTTAATTGAAGAGGACATAAGCACATGTTKAGCAGCTGTGTTTAATTTTTATTCCTAAAAATAAGCATGTACTTATATAGCTCAGCTGACGCAAAGGTAATAACTTAACAGGAATAAAAGAATAAAAGCCTGTGTATTTCTGAAATATGTAATTTAAAGATCCTTTTTTACAGGCATAAAAACTATGAGCTCGTACTGAAGACAAATGTTGTGTTTAACATGTAGCAATGTTGCACCAAATGCCCAAACAGTTAACTATTTTCAATTTTCTGCCCTCATCCTGGCATCCTTAATTACGCAAGTAGTTTATTTAAGGATTAGTATACATGGCATAAATAATTAAACTAGTTGATAAGATTTGTAGTTTTGCATGTTGTATTTTTCTGTGTTACAAAACAGTAGAATGACTGAAAGYATTACCCTTCAATGCCACATGATTCTTTAAAGATGTAACCTTGAACATATCTCACGCTTTAAATATCCAGACTTCAAGGTGAGTTGGATCTGTGGTAATACTAATGGGAAAAATGTATGGCTTTAAAATTCCAATTTAAGTTGTTTACATTAGAATGGATTTCTTTTTCAAAATATTGCAGCTTAAATTTAACATTTAAAATGGGAAAATACTTATACAGACCTAAATCTATTGCAGCCCATTAAAAAAATTAAAACAGATAAAACAGACCTGTTTCATCAGTGAATTATCTTCAAATTTCAGTGAAAAAAAGGCTTCGGCTTTTTTAATTGCTGTCAGAATCAAAGGAAGACATGTTAAATTTCTGAGTTTAGTCATTCTTTGTGAAAATGTTGCCTTGTCATCCATTTAAGTGTCTRTCATCAAAATGCTTTTAATTAGAGTAAATGCTAGTACTTACCTGCTTTTCAGTGCAGAAATACATTTATGCTTCAAAGCGACATGTTTCTGTTGTCCCTCAATGTACATGCTAAATCAAGGCTGAAGAATCCAGTGGTCAGTGTAACTTGTTTCCTTTTCCAGATTATTTTCTGGCCTGTCATGCATTTTCTTAATTTTAGAAAATGTAGGGAGATGTTTCTGTATGTGTCTGTATTTCATTAGCCACTTTAGAAGCTATCGTCTGCTTACCAGAAACTATTGACCAGTTCACATATTAGAATAAAACAGTCCTTGTATAATAAATTGATAAACTTCAGATAGTTTAGCAATCTAATAAATACAGAACAATTTTTAAATGCTATTTTGAATTTAATTCTACTTTCCATCTCAATGCAGTGTAGAAAGATAAACATTTAAGGAATTTAAATGTGCATTTCATAATAGCAAAAAGAARGAACTAATTGAATGTAAGAGCTCCTGTTTTACTGAGCAGCAGGCTAGCCTAATGGTTCAGTGAATCAGTGACAAACAACTTCTTTACAAAAATAGATTTRAAATCTACGATTTAAATCAAGGACTCCTGCATTCCAGTATAAATTATCATTAAAACTGGTGATTTAAATAACTTGATTTAAATCAATCAATTCTCTTAAGTGGCAAAAGAAGAGAAAAATATAAAATGCATAGCCAAGGGAGCAGAACAGCCCTTTTGGAGCTTCCTCYCCACCTCCACTGCTTTTGATAAATATATCACAAGTCTTTAAAAGTACTTTATCTTTACTTGACACAAG
>NW_026623259.1:2117088-2140533 GCF_030028575.1 Malurus melanocephalus | reverse complement strand
CCAAAACAACTAGAAAACCAGAGACTAAGCTGGATAGATAACAGACTGATCTGGGAGCTGCTTCAAATCATCTTCAGAAATGTGGATTAGCTTATTTTACGGTGGAACAGAAAAACTGTTTCTATTTGCTCTCTTGTTTTCCTGTGACAAGTGAGTCTTCATTTCTGAGGTTTGTCTGATTTGTAGGCCATTGAGCACTGAAAAGTAACATTTCAGATATATTGAAAGGCAGCTTTTARGGAGATATTTCAGAAGGCCATGGGTGCCTCAAGGAGTCAGCTCCCCGACACTCACTCCCTAGCCATCAGAGGGAAGTAGATATCTTGCATGCATGGGAACATGGAGTGTATTGTGCATCTTTGGTTAGCCATCGAGCCAACAAACCTCAATGGATTTCTTCTTAGCAGAAGGAATGGTTGGCCTGAAGCTGTAGATGAGCAGATGGCTCCTGCAAAGATCCCCTGTGTGGGAGTCCCTCTGGTCACCGAGCAAGGGGAACCCGAGGTGCAATGAGCTACCCTGGCATGCCTCACCAACACATGTCACACTGCACTCATTTAACCACAGGGCAGGGCTGGGAAGTGGCTGTGCCTCTCRTCCATGACCTCAGTATCTGTAAGGGGTCTGGGAATTTAAAGCAAAGTGAGGGAACTGGTTACTGGGTGGTGGATTGATGAGAGGTGACCTAAGGGGAAAAGAATCAGAGGGACTGGGCAAGGACAGAAGGACTTGAAGAGAAGCAACTGCAAGATGAGAGAGGCTGGAGGCTGGATTGGGTTTGGGCAGTGAACAGCAGACTGGGAAGAAGGACCTTCTAGGCCTTTCCTCTTTTCAGGGGAAAGAATGAGAAAGGGAAGATGTGTGGACTGGATCATGTATTCTGAATTGCTTTTTCATTATTGCAGTCTTGCAGTATTGCCTACATCTTCCTACCGAAACCACCATTTTTCCGTGAAAATGTACTCAGTTTATTATATCAATAATGCTTTTGCCCAAATGCACTAGTGTAATACACTTGTACAAGTATTTTCAATCACAGTATGTATGAGATAGTGAATTAAGTATATTTTTAACTTGTCATTCTTCAGCACTGTATGGTTTATTACCGTGGTTCTTTGCCTGCATGAGGTTAATGCCTCTGTGGTAGAAGCTGTGAACATTGTCACAGGAGCTGTGCAAATCAGTGTAAAACTTCATGCCATGCAGCCATGGTACTGTAATGCCTCTCAGATGTATGATCTCTCATAATTTGAACAACCTGTAGTAATTTGGATGTAGAATCCTCTCATGACTGCTGCCATGTGGGTTGGTCGTCCTCCATGCTTCCCATATGGAGGAGTTACCAGGTGCCCAGTTGGAGTTCTTCATAGTCACAAAACACTTTAGGAACAAAATTATACCATAGAAAGGCATATGTTATTGGCATCCTAATTCAYACCAAGAATTTTATTTTATATTTTGTGGGTAAAATCTTGTCCCTGTTTAATATATGGGGCATAAACAAAAAGAAATGTTTACAGTACTAAAAGGCAAATTCATGTATTTAATTCGATTAAATAATTATTGGCAGATAATTTATTATACATTGATTTTGCAGGGATTGTACAGTCTTACGTAAATACTGGGAAATCCTTCCACCAGCAATGCCTTCCAGTATCTATACTGTCCCATCCTGTGAAGTCATAGAAATCAATTACAGGACAATTTTAGCTGGCTGTGCATATCAAATTTATAGAAGAGTTTCTCATGAAATTAAAATTTAAGTAACATTTCTGCTCTGACGCCACTCAGAAAAGAGGTGAATTTTAATACAACAGCCCTGCTATCTGTAAGAATTTGTAATAACAAGCCAAAATTAAAAATGATATGGGGAAAAGAGTTAAAATTAATAGCTGTAGTGTACTGCGCTGCATCTGATTTCACCTGTTTCAGCTCAAACACTATTATAGGGACTTTTTWWAAAAAAAAATAATTATTAATCTCTGAAAATGACAGGTGTCAAGAGCCTTTTGTAATACACATACAAAAAACGTGCGGTCAGGAGGTCATATCACTGCAATGTATTAGGCAGTAGCCTTCCCTCTTGTGGTATTTTCCTTGTTTGAAGTGTTTCCAATGAAAGATACTTGCTGTAATGCACATCAGTAAAGTGATCTATTTGGGAACAGCTTTTCATGGTAAAGGAAGCTGTGAGAATACTTGGTGTTACGTACATCTTCTCTCTTAACAGTTGTATRTTCAGAGCTCTCTGGGATGCTATAAAGCACACAAAGGATATATGATTTACAGCAATAAATATATTTCGAATTTTATAAATATTATTCTTGTAGTGAAAACAATTTTCTAAATATTTTTCTCATAGTGAAAGCATTTTTTCGATTTTTTTTCTTTTTTCTTTACATTCTTTAAAGCAAGTTCTGATTCCCTGAAAGTGAAACTCTGTATTTCACTGAAAAATCTTTCCCTGTTTTCTCTGTGTTTTCTTCACTGGTTTTGAGCACCACAATCCATAAGAAAAYTTATGTAGTGTGCAAAATAAGATGTTTACACATACACAGAGAAAATAAAAATGGAGTAGTTTTAAMACATGCTTTGGCATGCTTATGTAAGACAGGTTTCATTTTAAGGTGCCATGTATGAGGACAGTTTCAGTGGCTATCCTTGCGCTCTGTGAGCTGAATGGATGAATTCTTATGGCTTTACTTTGTCTTTGGGCACATCAGAGCTTGGACACTGTGCCTGCCTGGGCAGGTATTTTGAGTTAAATGATGTCATATGCTACAGAATCATTAAGAAAAAAACCCCATAACAATACTGGTGACGACTTGGAACTTTTATACATAAAGTTCAATTTTGAAAATGTTTCTTATTTTGGCACACCAGTGACCAAAGTTGTTAGGTCCAGAACCCTATGAAAGAGTTGTTCAATGTGGCAATACTGCTAGAGACAGTTTATTTTCCATTTTTGTTCAGTTGTTTTGGGAAAGGGTGAAGAAGGGAGATTAGTGACAAAATTACAATGGTATGTTTCAACTCAGCTTTTAAACCCACATCTAAGATGAGTCCCTAAATATGGATTTATGAATAGTGGATTAGAAAAATGGGAGCAAATCAGTTGTTACTAAAGTGCCCTGAGAGGAGGAGGAGTATTCACTCAAGTCTTCTGTACCCTAGCATCATACACAGGAAGGATTGGGGGATGCAAGGAAGGTGTTCTTTTAAAGAGTTAAGTCAGATGGGGACTGTTTTTTTCTCTTTTTGACAGATGCAGTTTTATTGTGTTCCTTTGGACCAGGATGAAGGACAGTAATACTTGCATCACATAGTCTTTGATGCAGGAAAGTCCTGCAAGATATAGACTGCAGATTGGTAGGAAATTATGTTTTGATTTTAAAAGTAATGTTCATAATTCCTTTTACTTCTGGATGGGCTTGTGCAGTAAGTATGTTTATGTGTGTGGGCAACTGAGACTCTAAAAATAGTTGCCTGCTAGTCTTTATTGAATTGAGAGAAGGGAATGAAGAAGACAAGAAGAGTCCAGGAAAGCACTGGTAAAAAGATACATTGTTTTGGTTAAARGTCCTTAAAAACACAGTATTTTTTAATGAGGTTGGTAGAGCACTGCATATACAGGATAGAAAAGAGGAATGCTCAGAAAATAGGGAATGGTAGTTGCAGGGGATTAGGAAGGCAGCAAATAAGGACAGAATGGAAGAAAGCTTATTGAGAATAATAATGTGTAAAGGAATCTATATTGCAAGCAGTATTAAAAAAAATAAAATACTCACCATTCTGCTTCCATTCCATTATTTACTGAAAGCTCTGTTTTCAGTAGTTTGAGCAACAAAGACTAATAACAAGTATGAAAAGGAAAAATGGAAGTCAATATCTGGGAATGAACGTTTTAGAATCCACTGTGTTTCTGATTGCTGTATAAAGTGTGTTCTTTGCTGTTATCTCATTTTATGGTGTTCCCCAGAACACAAAATGTTAGCTGTCAAGATCATAGCAGAGAAATAGAGATGTTATGAACTTCTATTCCTACTTAAACAGCCTATCTCTAACAGGCTGCTGAAAATTGTTATTTTGATGCATTTTTATGTATGATGATCTTTAGGGGTAAAGCTAGAGGGCTATCTGCTATAGCTAGGTGGGATGGGAATGAAAATTAGAGTTTACCTTTGTGTTTTGTGAGGATGAGCAATTTAGAGAATAGGCCAATTCTGAAACTCAATTGTAATATCTTTGCTAGTATTAAATGTGTGATCACCACTTTCGTAGCTGCAACAGGAAAAGGAGAGGATATACACAAAAGGAGAGGTTATACACAAAAATAGTCATTTTTTTTTTTTTTTTTTTTTTTTTTTTTTTTTTTGCTTTAACTGTTTTTAAATAGCCAGGCGTCAGAACCCGTCTGTAACAAGGTAAAAAAACCAAAAAACCCCAACCATAATGACTGACTTTGGGAGTTGTTAAAGGAAAGGTAATGCATAAAGAGGGACAAAGGAATACACAGAGACAAAAAGAAATTAACAGAAGCAGGAGAAAATAGTTTGCAGAAGACAAAGGTTACGTTTGGAATTGATAAAGTTACCCAATCTATGAAGATAATGAYAGTATGGTACTGAACAACTAATGAGCAACATCTGCAAAATGTGGTAAATATATATAGTATTCCGACTTCAGTAATTGAGAAAACTTCTCTCTGACATTATCTGTTACGATACTGGATTGATGTAATTGTCTTGTACTAGTTTAGTACTCCAGTCTTCAGCATGTTTTTGGTCTGTCAGCCAAGCAGTTCTGCACACAGCTTCTAATGTCGATGGCATCAAATAGTTAACTCCAAAGTTACTGTATTTTGCTGTATCCTGGAAGTATCTTTAGTTATTTTTCATAAATAATGAAGATYGGCCTGGAAACTTAGGTTTATAGCCATGATTCAGTTAGTAGCAGTACATGAATAAAAGTTTGCAGAGTTATGATGGATTATAGATAGCACAGCCATAACGTAAATAATTGGGGTCTTTGGCATGTAAATAAGAAGTGGTTGGGACCTTTTTTCTGGAACACTGGATGTAGAGCTCCTTTACAATATTGGATGGKGTAGAATAGGAAGTTGAAATAATCTTATCTCAGACAAAGAAAAATCTGAATAAGTCCATTAAGTAAAATTCCTCTTCCAAAATACTGAAAGCTTTTAAAACCCAAAATAAGGGAAGATGAAGGAAGATGAACTGTTCAGTACTGCTGAGGGCAGCCTCCTAGGTCATTAATGAGACAGAGAGGTGTGCAACTTTGTTAAAAGCTTGTGGGGGCATTAGTGACATCCAGGTAGTTTTTGTTTCTTGTCCGAACTGTGCTGTAACATTTTTCAGTAACTTTTATGTTTATTCATTAGTTTGGAGCTTCCATGATGTATTTCTCCATTTTGCAGAAAGTAGGAGACTGTTACTATTTACCAACCTATTTATTCTAAATATTAATTTTTATACAGTAGAAATTGAACATGTACATTGAATCAAGATTTTGAAATCATGACTCAGTATTCTTGAGTTTTTGAGATTTTTTTTTAGTAGCAAATTWCTTAAGTGTTATGAAACAGTAATAAAATAATTTTACTTAAATGGCTTATATGAGAAGACAAAGAACAGGTACATAGGTCCAGTCTGGTGTAGCTAAAGCACATTGAAGACTGCAAAACTGGAAGACAATATAATAATGTAACTTAAAAGAGAAAGAAGACAGAAGTAATGCTCTGTTATATTTCACCTTTTAAAATTTTTTTCAGTTAAAGTAGTGAATGTTCTAATTTTATCATATGCTGAGCTAGTCATTTTTTTCATGGATAAATATTCAAAAATTTTCATAAGCTGACTACTTGGTTTGGCAGCACTGATTATTAGTTTACCAGTGTTTTTCATTCAGAAATGTTAGTGAGGGAAGCACGCAGTAACAAAGTTTAAATGAAATATATTGTCCAATTTTAGAAAAAATACTCCTTATCTGAGAAGAGTATCCATTTTATTTTTAGATTTAAATTATCTTAAAATCCTTGGAAGGATGACTTCATACTTTTTTTTTAATATTATGTCTAAAAGTAAAACAAGTAAGATTGGCATATTTTACAGTCTTCCTTCATGCCATTATCTCTTAATATGAATACTGGAACATTTTGTGTTACAGGTTTCCTTTAAAAGTAAAAGGAACATTTCTGCCCATTAACAAAATTTGAGGATTTTTTAATGGTTATGTAATATTCCTTAAAAAAATCAGTACTTTTAGTTGCTAGAGTGAATACATGTAATGTACACTCTTAGGCCTTGCAAAGCAAGCATCTGGCATTGCATGGTGGTTCAAAGAAACAATGCTAAAGGAAGGAGTCAAATTAAAAAGTAACTTCAAATAGTCAACAGCATRATATTTTTACAGTGCTGTGTTCATCTACATGGTTCTATATTGTGGTTGTTAATCAGATAGATTAGTATCTGCTGATATTAAACTATTAGGGATCATCTAAAGAGGGCAATGAAGATGATGAAAGGCCTTGAGGAGAAGCCATATGAGGGCACTTGGTCTGTACAGCCTGATGAAGAGGGGACTGACCTCACTGGAGTTAAAACTTCCTCATGAGGGGAAGAGGAGGGGCAGGCACTGATCTCTACCCTGTGGTGACCAGCAATAGGACCTGAGGGAATGGCCTGAAGTTGTGTCACGGGGGTTTAGGTTGGATATTAGGAAAAGGTTTTTCACCCAGAGGGTGGTTGGGCCCTGGAACAGTTTCCCCAAGGAATGATCACAGCACCAAGCCAGACAGAGTTCAAGAAGCATTTGGACAGAGTTCTTGGGCAGATGGTGTGACTCTTGAGGATGGTCTGGTGCAGAGCCAGGRGCTGGACTCAATGGTCCTTGTGGCTCCCTTCCATCTCAGCTTATTCTGTGATTCTCTTCTGTCATCCAGTTGTATGTTACCAGGGGTTTCATTTTGTTGGGGCAATCTGTGGCTATTTTAGTGGGAAAGATTTATGCTTATTTTGAYTGCTTGGGTGATGTGAATCAATTTTATTTGTGGATGAATACATACTATTGATTTTAGAGGGCTTTGTATCTTCTCAGCACTTTTTAACCGTCTCATATTTGGGTGCCCTAGGTTTAGGCATCTGAAAACAGTGTCCTAGATAGATTTGCAGAAAGGGCTTTGTGGTGCTGTTTTTTAGTTAATCGAGAAAAAAATATTCTTTACTGAGCTATTTTATCCGGGCAAAACAGGCAAAGGGATTCTCATCACTTAAACATAACTGCAGTGCAGGGTCCCAAGAAACTATCTCCTGTGCTCTTATCAAAAGACTACATTTTATCAAAATTTCACTCRGGAAAAATGAATCCTTTCTTGAGAGTAACTCTAGGTTTGGGTTATTTTGGCATTAAAAAATGATCCGGACTTCATAGTTTCAGATTCTACTTCATATTACACCATAATTCCTACATAGAGGAGGTTTTTGGGGAGTCATGATAATTCAAAAGCGATACATAAACTTCCGTGGCTAATTATATTTTCTTATCGTGATGTCCTATGGCTCTTTGATAGACAGTATTGGAAAAGCATTCAGTTAGCTTTTATTTATAAAGTAGTTATTACATCATGCATGGTAATTTATTACATTAAATTATATAAACCTTTGGTGTGAGACTTGATTCACGAAGACAGTTGGGATCAGATTTCAAAGTCAGCTTAGTTTGTAGGTCAGTCTGTTGCTGGTTGATAGCAAAACTTAATCAGCATGTTATCTGGAGATACACAGACATGGTTTTACTTTATCCAAGTCCAGGTGTCATTCCTTACTTGTGCTTACCATGCTTGTCTAAATTTGATAAACACACCTATGGCTTAAATCTTGAAAGCAGCAATGCTAGGTCTGTACATATCCATGAGAGTATCACAGTAAACCTAAATTAAGCCCTTCAGAAAAAAATGCCATGCCAAGAAACTTCGTCAAATGAGTATTTGTACAAAAAAAAAAAAATGTGTATATTTATCCCAGACTACAGCAATTGTGTTGAATGGTATTTGTACTGAATGTGACTCCAGCACCACTATAAATTTCTGAGTTGATGTCTTTAAATGTCTTTTAAAAGTGGTCCTGTTAAGATCCCATGGTTAAAATTCTTTCATGCTCCTCAGCCATACTCTTCAAGAGAAATAAAGGTTACAAACTCAACTTCATTGTTTTCCCTCCAAATATTTGTGATTTTCAGAAGTCTGTGTGCTGAGTCTTTTAATATTGTTGTGACTTGGACAGGGTTTGCATTGTTCAGTTYGTTGGTTCATAGCAGTTACCAAGCAGTGACCAGAAACGTAATGCTAAGTGTTTACTAAGCATTCTTTAAATCTTGGCCATTTGCAAGAAGACAGTAATAGCAAATGCCTGTTATGCAGAACTCTATTGCAATATTTTCAAAGTAAATCCAAATAAACAGAACAAAAATACTAATTAAAAATCACTCCTGTTAAGAATCTGTTGCAGAAGTCCTGCGACTTCAAGCACATTCTATTGGCATTCTAAATACATTGGTATGATAAAAACTATTTCATATGGCAATGGTAGCCTTCTCACACTTGGCTACCATTCTGAATTACAGTACTTGTTATAATTTTCTATTTGACTAAACATAGTTTACTTGAGTACTTTATTATATATTTAAAGAAATATGCTATAATTCTTTGACTGTAAAGTTGAAAAATAGAATAATTTTCCTGCTTAAATAACTATTTTAAATTTATATCTCTGTGAGATAGCCATAAACAGATGGATTTATTCAAAATTATTGTTTCTACCATGTATTTGTGTGTTGAATGTTCCTGTATATCAGTTACAAATTTGATAGCCTAAATGAGAGTAATTCTCAGAATTTCAGTATTTTTGTTTTATTTATTTTATGTAGATGTCATTGGCCAGAGAAGTCATATGGTATTGCTAATAAACTTAGATGTAGAGAAGAAAATATACATACAAAGTGGTACTTACTAATTAACAATCACAAACTAGATGATTATAAGAACGTTCTACTCCACTGCTTGAGACACATGCAATGCCTTAAAACTGAGAAAGCTGCTGTCCCATTATATTGCAAGTCTGATATAAGCACAGAACCAAGGAGTTTCGTATTAAGACTATTTTATTCCTGCCTTATTATGGCTGTATAGTGTAGCTAAAGAAGTCATAAGCCTTTATGATTAATTTAATCTCAGTTTACGATTATTTCACTTAAGTTCCAACCAAGGAAGCAGGGATTGAGGGTGCTGTAGATATAATTTTTACTATGCTGTGTTACTCTAAATACTGTAGGCGTAACTTTAGAAATCCTTGCAAGGATTCTTACGAATCTGAGTAATTTATATATGTACTTCAAGATGATAGACTAAATAATAGTAATAATAATAATAATTAATATTAGTATTATTAGTAGTATTATTATTTCTCATTATTATGTGAAATATATGTTGTGTGTATATGATCATGTCATCTCAGTTTATGTGTGGGTATCTTTGATCTGGTTGCTACATTGCCATTAGTAATACAAGTAGACCTTTTCAGCTGAATAGTTATTAAATATTGAAAYGTTCCAAAGATATTATGTGAAATTAATTGTTTAATTTTGTATAATATCTTCACAGAACATTTTCAGCTGTGTTATATTTTGASAAGATACTAAAATGTAAGATCTCAATATTGTATGAGCTAATAGCTTGACAAATTTCATAAATGCTATTTAAGGCATATACAATCTCTCTATTTTGCTGTATGAGTATGGTCCTAAAAGACTGAAAGTGCTTTCCATGGTTGTGAAGTCATCTCCTTTCTTCTCCTTTTAAATATAAATTTCAGAAGTTTATCAAATTCCACATCAATTACTCTATGTAGGCTTATCTAGGAGCATGAATGCSCTCTTGAGTTTGGATACTTACATCTGATAAAACTTGGAAACAGAGCAAATAAATGAATGGGGAGAGAGATAAGTAAATAAATTACTGGAAAATTAAGAATTTGTTATAACCAATCTGAGTAATTTAGGGAAAAAMAMCAAARCAAACCAACCAAAAAACAAACCACACATTAAAAAATAAGCAACCAACAAAAGAACCAGAAGATTATACACAAAACCCTCACTTCAAAATYTTCAGGTAGATTTTCCCCCTAAGTTTCAGTTTAAGACCAAATTTCACCCCATCCTCTCACTACTAGCAGATGAGCCACAGTAACAAACAATATTAAACTAGACTAAGATAGCTCTCTTGTTTTTTATAAATCAAAGATGTTCACATAAACAATTACCAGTTTGTGGCAGAYTGCCAAGTATATATTTCTCACTGTAAGTACCAGTGATCCTCGTGGGGATTGTCATGTTTTTCCCTCATGGAATGCACATTGCAGAGTAATTGTGGTAACAGCTTATTCACAGCTTGTTAAATCGTATTCAATTCACAGAAATATTTGGGTAAACCAGGGTGTCTTAAACACATTTAATGAACACAGCAGACAACGAGTCTTCTGTACTATGGTAATTGATTGAATTGGAATAAAGATTCCCATTTTAATTTGGGAAAATGGTTTGGGTTAAATTCTCTCTGTGGTTGAACCCTCATTAAAACCATTAGAAATGCTACACTGTATAGAAAGGCTTGGGTTGGAAGGGACCTTAGAGATCATCCAGTTCCAACCCCCCTGACAYAGACAGGGACACCTACTACTAGATCAGGTTGCTCAAAGCCCCATCCAACCTGACCTTGAACATATCCAGGAAATGGGGCATCCACAACTTCTGTTCCAGAGCCTCAGCACCCTCACAATGAAATATTTCTTCCGTATACCTAATGTAAACCTACTCTCAGTTTAAAGCCATTCCCTCTTGTCTTACCACTACATGCCCTTACAAATAATTTCTCTCCATTTTTCTTGTAGGCTCCCTTCAGGTACTGGAAAGTTGCAGTTAGGTCACCCCAGAGACTTCTCCAGGGTGAACAATCTCAATTCTCTCAGCCTTTCCTCATAGGTGAGGTACTCCATCCCTCTAATCATCTTGATGGCCTTTGACTCAGTGAAAAGATTGAGGAAAGAATTTATTTTTATCTTCCTTGCCTTTAATAGCTTTAGGATCTTTCTACCCTCCCTTTAACCATTACAAAATCATTGATTTTTGCACGACTTCGGTAATAGTATTGCAAATGAGGTTCAGCTACTTGAATTGTTTCCTTTGTGGTAGCAATGAGCATTATGATAAAAATGTTCTATTTGATACCTCAATTAGTATTTAGATTGGACCCATAAAACCTCCTAAGTAACCATCATCCGTCTATCAAGGGAAAAATGTAACATATACGTAAGGTTAGCCCGAACGGTGTTGTGATTGACTAAATGATTCCTTTTGCCTAAGAGGTAAGTGTCCTTTGGGTTCAAGATTCTTGTGGGATCCATTCTTGTCTCTTCTAGCTACAAGGCAACGTGAATCCCAAAATCTTAGCTTCTTCTTCTTTACTCATAACCCATTTTAGGAAGCTGTATGTATGCTCTGACCTTTTGTAGATCCTTTGTTGGAAAACTCTTGTTAAAAGTAAAAAACTAGTGAGCAGACACAAACATGTCTTAATCTAAACACAAATATAAGCTAACAGATAAGAAGAAAAATATCAATCAGCTCTTTATTTCTCATACTACAAGGCAAGAGCAATATTCAAATAGGTTTACACTTTTCAAATGAGTAATCTTTCATTACATTCACGATGTTTGACTTACAGCTTCCTCTGTGTTTTTGCTTGTTACTGCCAAACAATTCTGTATGCAGTGTTCTCCCTGAGTTGGAAGTTGATTTTTTTCATAGAAAACATTACTAAACATTTTGTCAAGATATCTAATGTTTTTAGTAACTGACGGTGAACTATTTTTAAATGGTGGTTGAGAGCCTGGTCTGGTATAATTACTCATTCGTGTTTAAATATTTTATTGTGATGCCATTAATCATGATACCTAAATATTCTTCTTTGCTGTTTCTTTTCAAAGGGACGAGCAATAGCAAATGGTGATGGGTGCTAATACCTCCTCAGTGCAAAGGCGCTATTGGTGGCATGACAGAAGTAGAAATTTAGAGCTTTCTCATGCATCATCTTCAAATCCAAAACAGCCACTGAATTAAAAAATCGGGGGCAGATGTTGGTCAGGATATTAARGTCACCATTAAACAAGCAGGGTAGATGTACATCTCTTCTTGAATCAACAACATCCTTTATTTTGGGGAGATTTTTGCTTCACATGTACTGAAAACAGCATCAGTTCAGACCAGCTATCCAAATTAGAACAGTCCAGGGCATCACTGTTCATTGATTTCCTATTTGAACAAAAAAATACAGAACCCTTTGTTTAAAAATAGGCTCTTTGAAACGCCATTCAAGAGGATCAAGAAAT
This sequence comes from Malurus melanocephalus, assembly GCF_030028575.1. Lineage (NCBI taxonomy): Eukaryota > Metazoa > Chordata > Aves > Passeriformes > Maluridae > Malurus > Malurus melanocephalus. The sequence continues at coordinate 2,128,075 of NW_026623259.1, read as the reverse complement.
GGGAAGCATTAGGAATATAGCAGTGGTCCCTTGATCTGCCTCATTAGTTCGATGGTATTTCAAAAGTGCAGTTTTTAAAATATTATTCCCACATGTTTTTGGAATTCTAATCAAAAAGTGAATCGAACAGCAGTAATGTCTTGGATGTAAAGCCTACAGTTTGAATGGTTAGCCAGAAACTGCCCATACTTTCCTTGATGTATCTTTAAAACAATTGCTGTATGATGGGATAGCAATCATTGCAAGGATAAGGGAACCTAAAAATACATTTCTTTCAGAGTCATAGCAATAAAACATAGTTCCACTTCCACTTTTTGGAAATAAAATGGATTTATTGTAAAAACAATTTGAGTGGCTTCATCTTGGGTATTATTTTCAGTTAAGAAATCAAATTGCAAATTGCACTTGGTAAAGTATTAAGGCTGTCATCATTAACCCGTCACAGAAAATAGTATTTTGTGCCTAGCAGAATATATTTTTAATAGTAGGATGTTGCATTAATATACAAAGATTACTGAAAAACATTTTATGTTGTAAATAAAAAATGATAATTTTGAAGAAAATACACAATTTCTCAGTAGCATTGTAACAGGTAGAACTAGAAGCATTAGAGAATTTAGTTTATGAAGTTCTGGTTTTAATTGGTTACTTTTTATTTTATGAAAGAATGGCTGATCAATTTTTAGCAATTTTTTATTAAATTAGTCAAATAGAGGAATATGAATGCATTGGAAAGCAAATTTTGTAACCTAATTTTACCAAATGCTCTTCTTAGAAAGGATAAATAATAGTAATAATAGTATGAAAAGCTGTTAAGAATGACACAGTATAATATAATTTCTTTTAATACTGAAGACTTTCATTAAAGGAAACTTTCGATCTTTTCACTTACAGGTCTTTCAGAAAGGCACTTTGAGTTTGAAATATGCTTTACAGTAGAGTTAGGTGATTTAAACATGAATAAAGATCAGTAAGCACAAGTCATCAGTGAATTCTGAACAAAAATACAGCAAGTGTTGTGGTCACCAYCCTAGTATGAGTGTGCAGCTTTTTGGACAGAAAATGCTATATTACAGCCATTACTGAGATCTACCTCATTATTTCCATTCAATTCAATTCCATTCCATTTCTTTTTTCCTTTCGCTTTCTTTTTTTTTTTCTTTCCCTTTCCACTTTCTATTTCTCTCGGAATTGTCACACAGTTTATACTTGAAAAACTAACTTTCTGTTTTAAATCTTAGGAAGGTAAGAAAGTAAAATAAATAGTCAAACAAACAAAAATCCCAAGCCACCACAAAAATCCCACATACAAAAAAATGAAAAAAAAAACCAAAAAACAAACCAAAAACAAATCAACAAAACACAGAAACTATTTTATATGTCCCTGATTTTGCTTGTGACAGAAGACTAGGTTTTGATTAGTTTTTATTAACCTGCATCTGTTTCTGGATATAAGGCCCTGTAATGCTTCCAACCACAATTTTGCAGGGTTTTTAGTACAAGAGTTAGAATATATTTCAGCAGGCAGTGATGAAAAGATTGGTAATCCTGCTCTTTGTGATTCCATTTAGAATACCTGTCATCTCAAAAGAAACCATGGTAAAAAAAGAAAAAGTGAATATGTTGAAAAACTACATACATTTGTTGTGTTAAATTAGCTACTGAAAATGGAGATACATCTAGTTTTGTAGTAGGATCCTACAGGAATCCGGCTCTTTCTTAGCAAGAGATAAAAGAGATCATTATTTCTCTTAAATACAAATGGGCAGATTTACCTGTTTAAGACCATGTGAAAAAAATAAGTTAAATAAAAAGCAGGAAGAGATCTTCTGTGATGAGGACTTTGAAGGTTCATGTGCAACTGAGTAGAATGTTGCAGTCCTTCTTAGATACAGATGCGAGCAGCACTTTAAAAAATATTGCTTGGATGTGATGTGCTATTGTACCTATTTATATTATTGGTCCTTAAAAACTTATTCAAGTTCTTGATCCCTATTGAGCAAGGTATTGTAGGAGTACAATGAAAGGACAGTTTGTTTCCTAAAGAGCCAAGAATGTTGTGTCTTTGAAGAGGTTTTAGCAATAATAGAAAAAAACAACTTCGAATACTCTCCAGTATAACTGAATAATATTCAGGGGCTGTAGTTATCATCTGCATTACAGTCGTGTTCTTTACACCACAGGTGATTTTTCTGTGGTAAGTCAAAACAATCTCAAAAATCACATCTGTTGTTAGTCAAGATAACCTTATAGTACTGTCTGTATCTGGAATTTTTTTTTTTTTTATCACAACTGTTGTGATAAAAAGCATTTTGTTGTGATGACTTTTTATGATGTTTTCAGTGTGCTCTCCTTAGGAAGGTTCCTTGCTTTGCCATTAGCTTGGTCTGACCATGAAGAAGAAAACTACATAAATACACTTGTTAGTTTAATTAGAGGATGACTTTTTGGCAATAATATGGCTGACTCAAACGGTGTTTCCTTGATGTCAGCTCCGTGCTCTGTTTTCACACATTGATTAAGGGACTACATAAAAAAAGGCCGTGGTTGCTGTGCCATCAGAGAGGTTAGCAGCCCTTTCTCTGTGCCTTACCTTGCAGGTTTGCTTTTGCATTTACTGGTTTGTTTTTTTGTTTACTTCTGTTCTAAGGAGGCCTATTAACTCTCCTTCCTGAAACATTGACCAGTTTCTTATAGCTCAGTCTTATTTCATACTTAAGGGAGAATTTTCTGTGATGCAGATGACAATGAAAACACACCTYCCCTTGTCGTAGAAAACTAGAAAGGCCGTTTCCCTTTTTCTCCAAAGGTATAATCTGCTATTAGAAAATATAACACTTTCCAAGCTGTACAGGATATGCCTTTTTCTTTGTGGCATGTGATTTGTGCCTCTATCCTGGTTGGGTTCTCCAATTTTCAAACAGTATAGAAGGGGCTATGTAAGTGAAAAAATAACTTATTAAGAGAGAAGTATTACTTTCTCCATGTCAAGCTCTTAGAGAAAAATCCTTGTCTTCAAAGTTGCTGGTGTGTGCTTTTTTAAACTGATACAATGTGCCAACTTCATGGCACCTGGGGACTTGTTTAATTGTTGAAGATGGCAGTGCTGTGTTAGTTGTTGGACTCCATCTTGGGGGTTGTTTCTGACCTTGATGATTCTATGATTCATTGGCCTCTTAAAAATGTGGTTTGTTCACCTATCCAGCAGGTAGATGGGTATATTACCCTTGATCAAAAATTTTAATTTAAAATTAATCGCTGGTTTGTGTTTTAAGAACATAAATATTCTAAAATCCAACTGGTAAATAAGGACATGGCAATGAAGAGTCCTCCAGTGTCAAGAGAGTTAGAAATTGTGGCTTCTTGTCCCTGCTGGTTGTAAATCCTCTTGTAAGCCCTGTAAATGGTAATACATTCCTTTAATATTCCAAAAGAATTACAGTCATCTTCTTGGCAAATTTAAGGAAACACACTATGTATCACAAACTCTGTATCTGTCTACTAAACTAACAAAACACGTGTAGTTACTCATGRCTTATGTATGCTTTATTGCAGAACTGCACAGGTTTGAAGCTTGGAGGGGTTCTTTTCTTTCCTGAAAATTGAAACAATAAAAAAAACCTCATAGTTCTCCAACAGTTGCCTATAARTAGTGTTTTTATATGTCACCTATGGTCCCAGTTAGCCAGTGTTGAAAAATAGGTGGCTCCTATTTCTGTCCCTTTCCTTTTGAAGTTTGCAGTATAATCAATCCTTAAGGTAGCATTTGGATTTGCTGAGTGCTCCAGCACCCTGATGGCTTCGTTAGTTTCTGTCTAAAGCTAAGGAAAGAGAATAGGATTTGGTTTTCCTTTCACCAGACCTAATGTTTTTTATTATGTCTATGTTGAGTTTGGCATGCCATCATTTGAAATGCACTTGTCATGTTAAGATGTACTTCAGTTAACATGCATTAACCAGGATGGCTGATTGCTAGTGGAAGATACCGAATATGCAAAAAAAAGGTTATATACCTTCAAAAAACCCAAGCCATCTAACTGTAGTTAATGCTTCATTACATGCAYAGTATTAACCCTCATCCTTGTCCTGGATTTTTTTCCTCCTAACTTTGAAGAATTCAAACTATTTCTTATCTCTGAAACAGCTTGTTCTTCAAGGAGAATTTTGGTCACTTCTATACATTTTTGAACATTTTCTTGTTACTCGGGATACAGGAATTTCAGGTGATTTTTCAAATAGCATTACATAAGGCTAGTCAAGGTAGCAAGGCTCATGGCTTGCAGCTCAAGGGAGGAACTTGCTTCATTAGAACACCAGTGCTTCTTGCACTACTTGTACTACTGAAGAGAAGGGAACGTACTGAGGACTATCTCAACCATTCATTGACAAGCCAAGTTCTGCAAGTTTACTGGAAGAATCCTCTTTTCAGAGAGTAGCCCTTTGCCAGCCACCAAAGAAAGGGTTACCATCATCCTCACAAGCCACTTCAAGGCAAGACACCAGCATACTGCTTCTGCTCAGGGTCTGCGGGATGAAAGATCACAGATGAGCCAGGAGCAAATACATTTCAGAGATATTTTCAAGCCCTACTAACTGCTAAAATGGTATTTCAGATATTATTCATATTTGCTCAGATGCCATTAGGTTCTGTGTGAAAAAGCGCATCTGTAACACAGCTGCCCATTTTACTTGTTTAAATGATGACTGGCAGGTTTTAGAAACTGGGTTCAGAGAATCAGGGAACAAATTGCATACCTTGTTCACTGGGCATTCAGCCTGTAAATTTTGTGAGGTAGGTACTCTTTAAAATCAATATAAAAAAGTATACACAATTTGATTAAATAATAGTGTATCTGCATTAAAGCTGTTTTTTTGTGGCTAAAAGTCTTCCTGCTGGAGYTCACAACAAAAATGTTTGTTTGAATCCTGGACATTATTTAATTCTTTTTTTAATGAATGGAATCAATTATTGTTGAGATGCTGTGTTTTATTTCATAGTAGATAAGTGTTTCTGAATTGAATTCTGAATTTCAACTGAATTAGTTATGCTCTCACAGCAGTACTTGCTGTTTCTCCTTTGTTGCTTCTTAAGCTCAGAAGTTTTAGTCGCTCCATCTTTCAACCAGGGAGTGAAGGAAATATTATATTATTTAAATGACCAGCCCCAAAATACAAATGTCTAATAAGTTATTTGAGAAACCAATTCAATAAAAATGCTGTAGGTTGGAATTAGTTTTCTTAAATTATCTGGGAAATCTTTGGTAATGGTTTATGTATTAGTGGACTAGATAAGGAGCTTTTGGTCATCAGCATTATGACATAAATAACTGAGTAATAACTGAACTGTTAACTGTGATTCATCAAATGACAAGAAATTCTTAGTGAATGCTATAATTCATTTACTTCTGATTTTTATATTTAATTGAAAATACAAATATAACAGTGATAAGTATACACTGCCAGCAGCCCTACCAATTCTTAACTAGTGTTTTCTGAAAACAAAAYTGCTTCATTTTTAGTCAGTGTGTGAAGCAGTAATGTATATTCACACACATAACTTGTGTTTTATTTATGAGACAGAAARGCAAAAGCACTTTGCTGTCTGGGTGACATTTCTATAGGGCCTGCTTTCTTCAGCAGCTCTTCTGCTGTAGATATGGCTCCCCCTCCTTGTGATGGTTATCACAACATTTTGGTGCTGGTGCCTTTAACGGGATACAAGTTATCAGATGTGTTGTTTATACATGTGAAAAAAAGCAATGTGGAAGCTATGCCTCAAATTTCATCTGCTGTTAAAACTGAATGCAATCATTAGCCAGGTTGTTATATAGTTGTACCTTTTGCTGAGGATTTGGGGAGTTGAGATGGGTTGTTGCTGATAATCAGCATGCACAATTAAATTGCCATTCTGATGATACATTTTCAATCTTATTTATAGCGTCCTCTCCCCTCAGTCTTTTTGGTCACAATAATCTCTTAATTTATTTTATAACAATTTAGGTTCACCTTCTCCCATGCATTGTTAGATTTTCCTTCATATTTTTTTGTTTGTAGCAKCAGTGACCCTCATGTTTTCTGATAATGGTCATTGACACTTTTCATAGTTATTTTAGGTGGTCCCTGAACATAGTTATTTCTTTGAATGTTTTTCAGAATTGCTCTTTTGGCTGTACATTCATTGTTGTAGCCAAACTCTCGCATCCTCATTTTCCTGCTTGGGAGGGTAGTTTATCTAGCTTTGTATTACTTTTTCCTCTGGCCAGCTATACCTTGTGAAACATTGAATTTAAACCATTGAATATAAACCTTATAGTTATCAGTCTTCCTTAAGACATGCTCCTTCCATGGTTTTGACCTTGGTCTCTTGTTTCTAGGTAGTCAGTTGACTTCCAAGGAGGACTGTGTGTTCTTCCTACTGGATGTTATTTGGAGGACCCGTCCCCATATTCCGAAACTTACGTTCAAAACTTACTATGGCACATGCACACTACTCTTCCTTCATTATAAAGATTTTGCCCTACAGGCTGAAATTTTTAGTGCTTTTAATCATGACAGTTTAATGGCAGCTTCTGGTATTGTTTTTTTTTTTTNTTTTTTTTTTTGAAGCTCCACTTACAATATTATGGGCCTAAAACCAGGTGTAATTCAGTAGTATTAAATCACCCTAACCGCTGATAAGTTTGAGACACAGAGATCTGGACTGAGTGTTTTAAAAGTCTGTTTGGTGTGACTGTTTCACCTTTGTAATTTTCTTTAAATGTATTTTTGTTATCAAAGAAATCACTTTAAAATGGTGGAAAAAAAGATGCTTGCTGTTTATACAGTTTCATACGCATCTTGAAATCAGCACAGAAGATATTCTCTGCTTTGGAAAGAGAAGGTTGGCTGGGTTTTTTTAATGTGAATACTAGCCTGATTATATTTAGACTGCAGTTGTAGATATGGTTCCCACTTGGCAATGAACAGTGTAAGATTTGCTCGTTTGTTTGTAACCGCATGTATGTAGGGTATGCACACTGTTTGCTAACACCTTCCCTGACAGCCGCGATAAGCTGCCGAGGCTGGCGGGAGAGTTCACCTAGCAGAGGGTGAGAGGATGAAAGGTCRTTTTATGAAATGCAAACTGAGAAGCTATAACATAAACAGAACTGCTCTCAGAGAAGTACTGTTTCCTGCCTACATCTGCACAACTTTATACTTTTAGGCTGTAGTCCACACTCTAAGCAAATAGTAATCACTCAGTTTCCATCTGAATATGAACAGTGAATAGGGACTTGAGTCCTGGTCTTCGCAAGATTCATTCTGCCCAATAATTAGGTCACCTCTAGGTCATCTTGTATCATTGTTAAATTAAAAGTGACCCATGGCTTAGGAGGGCTGATAAAAGTTCTGTGGGTTTTTCATTATTGAATATTTCATAGTTTTCTGCTGTGGCACGTCCAGTATTTCTCCTTCTGACTGATGTTGGAAAGTACCTGTTGCATTGAGAAAGAGTGGTGAAAACCAACTGCAGTGATCCTAAATAGCAAAAAAAAAGGTAAATATTTTAAGCACAAGTTCATGGGATACTTTCGTTTTTATATTCTGAATGAGAAAAACATAATTTCAAGTCTCCACTACTGAGGAAAGCATCAATGTGATTTCAGACATCCACATCATAATAACAGTGGTAAAGTGATAAACCCATAAGCTTCCACCATGTTGGCAGCTGTTACTGATGCTAAAAAGTAAACAGTTAATTTCAGATCTATACCAGAATAACTAAGGAATTAAAGCTCTGAATTAAACTATGTCAAAGTTTCATTGGCTTTCCCTGGTCTGTAAAGTAAATTATTTATTCTTGGGGAGTATTTCACTGAAAGATATGGTAGGAAAGTTGGAACTTTCGTTAAAACTGGTGAAGGTCCCTGAAAATCAGCATTATTGTCCTTTTCTCTCATCTCTCCATTACTCTTTCTGCCTCTTTCTAACCACAAGTCTCAGACTGCACAGGTATTCAGTAATTAGTCATCCCTTTTTTGTTCCTATTATCTACAATGTTTTCCTGGCTTCCAAAAGACCACAATAACTCCAATGCATGCTTTATCTCTCACCTCTGCTTCTGTTTCTTTTGTGATTCCACCACTTCTTGTGTGGCTTGAGTATTTTCATTCTCGTGGACTTACTTCTTGTCTGAAATCCAGCATGATTTTGGACTTCTTATGGGTTCCCAGTACTTCGACATCTTCCTTTCTCCTATAGTCTCATCTCCTGGATGGTTTTACCAAATCAGCAACTTTTAGTTTCCACTCTGTCCTTAATGACAGCTAATCTATGCTGATTAGCCCATTTTTTATTCAGCTACCTTCATGCTCTGTCRCATGCTACCCCATAAAAATCTGCCAATCCACCATGGCTTTTGCTGTCCCTAAAGTTCATGTCCGTGTGGTGTGTACAGCGAGCTCAGCACTGGCTAATCCATGTGTGGACTGAAACTTGAATTTATAGTAACTGGGAATGCTTTGCTTTTCCTTGCCTTCTGCTCTTCCCCGCTGTGTGTTTGCCTGATCTTTTTATGCCACACATGTACAGTGCCAAATCTAATGGGGMCCTAATTTAGGCATCTACATGTTACTGTAATTAATTAATAACTCCATCCTTTGTTAATTTTGACAACTGCTAAGAGGCTGAAGGGCAATTGTACTGTTAACCATCTGTATAAATGCAAAAATGCAAAAGACTGAAGATTGTACATGGAAGGCAGGTTCTGTGGGCTGGTGTATTAGCACATAGTAAGTGAACTGGTCTGCAGTATTCAGACATTCATTTTTTTCCTAACAGATGCTGCCTTTATTTTAAGGACAACAAAAATAGTACTTTTATTTTGACAGTAACCTTCAAAAGCATGTTTGTGTTAACCAACTAAAGGATATTGAAGCAGGAGAGCCAATTCAGTGTTCAGGGCAGTAATTCGGGAGATGTTTTTCTGTACTGAATAAGAAAGTGAGGAAAACATATCTGCACCTTCCTCCATGTCTGCGGGGAAGAGAATGAACCTTTGACTTTAGCAAGGGGCATCCTTATTCAATAGCTATATATTTTGTATTTATGACCTTCCTGAGTTCCTTCTATGGACCCACCGACATGATGAGTTTCCTTACTAAAACAAAATAGAAGAATGGGAGTTTCGTCCTGTTCTCTAAATAAACATTGTTAGATTAATCAATTTGAATTTTAYTTGTACCTCAACACTGTATTTCCTATTTTTTACACCACATAAAAGAAACTGTACTTCATGTTACATTGGTTTATGCCCTTACTTATCCATCAGTGCTTTTTGAGCTCTTCCAATAACTCAGTAAAAGTTTCCTGTTTTTTCTAATTTTTCATAGTAACCTGGTTCCAATGGTTTGATTGAGTACACCAAAAAYGACTTCGTTGTTCTTCAGAGAAATAGGTATAGACAATGGTTGGGATGGTATACAAAGAGTGTCATGCTGACAGTGTTACTTCATGGTCTCTTTGTACTTTACCTTCTGTCTGTTCCGCATCTGTTAATGTATTTTACTAGTCTTGTCCTTGCCTGGTAACCTCCAGGGGGACAGAGATTAGCAATTTGTTCAGTAACAACACAATAGTTTTCTAGTCTATGACTCAGGCATTCTGACAGTAAAATAACAATAGAATTGCTTGGAATCTTAGTTACAAAATCTAAAGCTAATTTGGTTGTCTTATGTGGATAACTTACACCAGAAATCATGCCAGAAATTAAAATTTTAGAATTTAGAGATTTATATGCAAGACAAAAATTTGAAACCTTTCTTTCAACATGGGAAGGCAAAAAGTTCTCCTTTTTAGCATGTGAGATAAAAGGCTGTGGAACTGGACTTGCATCTCAAAATGTGTGAGGAAGCTTCTGCAGAGCTTAAAATATAAATAACAACTTTTAAGATGCTTTATTTATATACTTATGCTTTGATTTTTTTCTATGGTTGGTTTTGAGAGAACAAAAGCTTCAAAATAATATAGCAGCTAATATAAGAGTGTAAAAACAAGACAATTTTTTTTCAAAAGGAAGACTTATTTCAGAATAAAGTAAACAAATCAGTCATAATGAAAAATAGGCTGCATTCTGTCAGAGATGGGGATTATCATACAGATGATCTTTGCATTTCCTTGTTTGGTAAGAGTAATTTAATTGTGCTTGCCTTGGCTTGAATTAGTTAAAGGGACCATTCCTTTGGCACATTTATCAATCTTTTTATTCTTTCACTTCCATAAATGCATACAGGAACTCTATAAAAGGCAACTGAGTGAGCTTACAGTGATAAATTTTTCTTGTTAGGAGAAATTACGTTCACTAACTTGAGCTACTTCAGCATGAAATTGAAAAAGAATCATTTTGTCTTAATTTACATTCTTGATTCAATGAGAAAAATGTAGATTAGGCCAAGAAAACTATGTGGACATTGCTTTAAAAACCATAGGTAAACTGAACTGATAACAATGTTCATCACATAACACACCTGTATTTATGATATTAGGTTATATTAGTTCCTGTGAACTACTTAAAAATATACACATTTTGGTCTTTCAGATCCGTTTACTGTTTCAGTTACATCTTTATCGACACTGGTATGCATTTTTCATTTCCCACCTAAGCTGTCCACATCGTTCCTTAATCAAAATCACTGGGATAGTGCTGCGGTTCACTAGCCTTAGGAGCTGCTATTTGCCTTGAATAAATTACGTGAAAACATGTTGATTGATAGATGTTGCATGTCAGAAAAGAAGATAACTGTATCTTCTTCAGCTTACTAAAAGGTCATGCACACAGCATAATAGGAACAGCCACAGACAACTTTGAGATAAAGTGTATCATGAAAAGGTGTGCAATCTCATAACCAGTGAAACATGGAGTACAAGCTATTGTCTTCTGAAACACAAGTGATTTATCCATTTCAATTGAAGTTAAGGTGAAAAACAATTTAAATTTATGAATTTTATA
>NW_026623259.1:2094588-2114588 GCF_030028575.1 Malurus melanocephalus | reverse complement strand
GAATCTTGCTGCAGCAAAGCCTCAGAAGAAAGTTAATTGGTCCTAAAGCTTATGAGGATAGGGAAGGCAAGGGGTTGAGTAGCGGTAAAGTACAGGAATATGGAAATCAGAGARTTAATTGAGTGGGGAGAAAGTAAGCTGAAAAAAATGAGGACAGCCTGATGGTTACTGGAGTGGTATGTACASCTCTCCATTTAAAATGTGTTGCAGTTTTTTCACATTATAGCTAGGCTTTAAATATATTCTTACCCACATTAACTTCTTGAACATAGAATTAATTGTTTGAGAATGTAAAACGTAAATTGGATCTTGATTTCTAATTTTAAAATTAATTTCAAATTAATTCTTTTCCTAATCCTGTCAAGCATTTTAGTCCTGTGTAATATTGCAGTTGTAGCAGCCTATTTTCTGCCACTTCTTAAATTTTGAAACTTACTGAAACATTGTGTCTGTGCTACAGCTGGAGGCATTCAAAACCCATGTGTCTTCTGGCTGTGATTCATTTATCCTCACCAATGAGGTTTTATTTTCCTAGCCATGGCTAACTGARCATACACTGTCGAGGAAATTTCCACATCTAAGGGCTATCTTGCAAAATTGATGATGTTTCATTATTCTTGGGACTGAAGTAATAACTTAAGTAATATTTTCTTCCTAGTATGGAAGCTGTRTTGGGAGGCAGGAGCTCTCCTGGTAGGGCTCTGATCACAGACTGCTCTTAAAGCCACCAGCTTGCTCCCCATACATGGTGTAGAGACCATTTTGAGAGCACCTTGGCCTGGTTTAGACATTGTCTGTTTTATACAGTGAAAATGAAATACATGCATTTTGCTTGTTAGAAGAATTTGAAAGAAGAAACAAAAGGAGAAGAGCTTAGAAGGGAACGGAAGCTGCTGGTTTTACGCATGTGCACAAGCAAATACAGAGTTAAAGGACAGAGGAGGAGCTGTGATGGGAGGATTGAGGAAGAAACCATGGAGTTTCAAGGRTGTCCATAATCATAATCAAGAAGACAAATTCAGTAAAAAATTCCATCTTGTATTGCAAAAATATCTGAGTGACCAATATGCTTTTTTTGCTACTTCAGAGCAATCCCAGTTATGTGACTGCCATTTGATGCTGGATAACATTACTGCAGATAATGAAAGATGTTTGGCTATCCTCTTTCATTCCATATGTTGCCATATTTATAATCCTGCTTAAGTAAAACCATAACTATCTTGTTTTTCTATTGACACCTCTTACTTAAGGATAATTTAAAAAGAAAAAAAATACTGCAATTTGTGTAAWCCCAGGTTGCTACTTTGCATTCTTAACTTCATGAAATTTTTGCTTGTGTAGGCACATGGTGWATCAGAAGTCAGTCCCCTGTGCTGCTTGGGGAAAAGCCAGAAAGGGTAGAAAAACCACGTTGTCTATAGTATGAATAATGTTCAGAAGTATGAATCTGAGGGAAAAATGTGGACTACTCAAAATCTCTTCAGAACTTGTGAGCATTTTTGAAGCACAAGTATTGTATATCAGGCTGCATTAACCCCATTCCAGTGGTGATGGTGATGCTCAGACTCATTTACCTGCCCTGGAATTAATCATCTCAGGTACTAAAGTATCTCAGAATGTAAATTAGCACATATCTGCATACAACAAAGTGGCTAGCACACTACAGCTTCGCTGCTGTGTGGATTTGTACGGCTAAAACCTTCTCTTAACACCGGATCCTGTTGGTTTTGGGCTGCTTTTTGTAGCTTTTAAAGAGATGCAAAAAATATGTCTTCAAACCATTTATGTRAATAGATAATGTAAAATAATTCTTTAACCTATTGTTTTTACTTCATTGAATCACAATGGATACATGAGAAACTTTACACTGCAAAACTTAATTGTACTTTTATTCAGTGGCCTTTAACCTTCATGAACATATTTTCCATATTTTCCAAACCATTGCAAGGTCTGTCTGTGCACTGCATTTGTTGAACATCTGCACTATGTGCTGTAATTTCTGATTGGATTTTTTCCTATTCTTTAATAGTTTCCTTAACAACAAAAAATTGGTAGCAAGGCCTGTTACTCCCTAATTGTTTCTGTATAATGTGATGAGTAAATATACTATTCTGTTTATTTCTTTTTATGATTAGCTGTATTAAGTGTCCTAAGGGCTCTTCTTATCCTTCCAGATCTTACAGGCCCTACTAYCTGAGGCTTAATAGACAAAGCTCAGTTTGAAGGAGAAGAGGGGTTTTTGGCAATATAAGAGAAGAATGGCCCAAAATATCAATTTTTTTTTTTTTTTTACACATAGACCAGTGATCAGACAAGTGCTGTAAGGGCTAACTRTAACTTCCAACAGTCCTTGTGATGTGAATGAGATGTGAAAGATTCCTCAAGGCAGAATGTGTCTTTTTGTATTTCTCCTTTCTCAAGGATGGCCACTAATTGCTTCATCTCCTCCCTCCACAGGTTGGAAATAATTGCATAATGATMACAAAATCCATTTTTGTCCCAATCTTTGTTGTTCTTCTCAATCAGTGCCTCTCCTGCTTCATAAGCTGGGCTCCAAAATTTCCTCAGAACCTCAGACAGTACCTTCTTTCTCTGCGTTTTTTCTAAATTGTTCAGTGTGCATCAGGGATACAATTTCAGTCTGTACTCCCTGTACCGTKCCAGGATATTGTGTCTCTTTGTCAGTCAGTCAGTGACTTCATAGCTGGAAGCCACAACCTTTGGTGCACTGCAAGTGCAAACCAGGGTTAAGTGCCTGGAGCTAGCCAAGCCCTTCAGAAATGTTCCTTAAAGCCAAAAAAAAAGTTKTAAAAGAAAAAAAACTGCTCTGAGAGGCCAAGTGTTAAATCTAAAATGCCCAGTAAGTCCAGGGATATTCTCAGTTCCTTCTCAGAGAATGGTAACCTGACTTAGTGAGATACAGGCGATCCTTTCAGTAGGTGTGAATTTTTTTAATTTATCAACACTGTTACTCAGTATTGGTTCATACATAAAGAGTATGAAGGAAGAACTCCTAGCTCTRTATTTGAAATTCATTTATGCATTTTGTTTCTCCGAATCCAGTGAGAAATCTGTGGTCAAATGACTCAAAAAACTCCAACAGAAATCTGTTGGTAGAACCTGATAAATAGGATGCAGAAAAATCAGATAAAATGTAGAAAATCAAAGTAGAGAACTTCCTTTAGTTTTACAGTCAAGGGTGTATTTCTTAAAAGGTGTGGAAAACAGATACCCCCTTATATGCATTTTTTTCCTTAATGGTAAGGGCCAAATGATAGAACTTGTCTAAACATGTGGGAATTATGGGTTATATTATTTCATTTTTGCTACTTTATATTCAAGCATTTAGCTTATTGTTTTAGCAGTTCGGACTTGGAAGGTAATTTGTTAGGAATTTCATGCATGTTATGCATCCTAAGCACTCTTCTTAAAACTGGGAGTGTTACTTTGAACAAAACCTCTGCTTCAAGACTCAGAGGGCATACTTACAAGCCAACTGGCAGAACTGGGCATAGCCCTAATTAGGGCTATAAATATTTATCATTAATCTGATAGTAAGTTATTAAAATTTAACTGTCCCACTAAAATCTAATCATCATGTAAGTCTGTATTTTTTTCTTTTTGTTTTTCACTTTGGTTGTGACATATTTTAAGAATGTAAGAATGCTTTGGAAAGCAAACCAGGGAAGAGTGTTTTATGTCTTTTGTTCATTGCAGTTTTGGACAGGGYAGCCATGGTCACTGTCTTGAAATCTGATGAAAATGCATATTATTTCCTTTTTCCACAGAACATCTCTTGATGTCTTGGATGATACTTTAAATGTTTTTGTATGTTTCAAATTGGGAAAAACAGAGGAAAGAAAACTTGTATCAGAAAACTGAAAAATTAATGAAGATTGCTTTTCCAAAGTTTTTGAATACAAATAGTCTTTTCATATTACTCTACTTTCTTCTAACAGTTAACTTCTGTATATGATAGGGCACAGTCAAATAATTTTGCAAACAGACTGTTCACTGAACAACTCTGTGGTCCCAACTCTTATTTATTCAGTTTGATCATGTGTCCACCTCCCATAACCATGAGATGCAAGATATTACACTACAGGCAGTATTGCTTTATTACTTACAGTAATATGTTTTCTTTTATTTCTTTTCCCTTTTTCTATGTCATGGGGTAAGAGTTCTTATCTAAAAGGGGATTCAGGGGTTTAAGTCCACCATCAGTAAATTTGCAGATAGCACCAAGSTGGGAGTATGTGTTGATCTGCTGGAGGGTAGGAGGGCTCTGCAGAGGGACCTGGACAGGCTGGAGAGATGTGCTGAGTCCAAGAAATCCAMGTGCTGAGTCCTGCACTTTGGCCACAGCAAACCCCACTGCAGGGGACAGACAGGCTGGAGACAGAGTGAATGGACAGTGGCCAGGCAGAAAGGGACCTGCAGGTACAGATTGACAGCAGGCTGAACATGAGCCAGTGTGGGCCCAGGTGGCCAAGAAGGCCARTGGCATCCTGGCCTGGATCAGCAGTGGTGTGGCCAGCAGGACCAGGGCAGKGATTGYCCCYCTGTACTCAGCACTGGTGATGCYGCACCTYGAGTGCTGTGCCCAGTTCTGGGGTCCCCAATTTAGGAAGGATTTTGAGATGCTGGAGYGTGTCCAGAGAAGGGCTACAAGGCTGGTGAAGGGTCCAGARCACAAGTCCTGTCAGGAGGGGCTGAGGGAGCTGGGGTTGTTTGTCCTGGAGAAGAGGAGGCTCAGGGGAGACCTCATCGCTCTGTGAACTGCCCAAAGGAGGCTGTGCCAGGGGCGGGGCGGTCTCTTCTCACGGGGAACAGACACAGGACAGGAGGACACAGTCTTTAGCTGTGCCAGGGGAGGTTTGGGTTAGACATCAGAAAAAATGCTTCACTGAAAGAGTAATTGGGCACTGGGATCGTGTGCCCTGGGCGGTGGTGGAATCACTGTCCCTGGATGTGTTTAACAAAAGACTGGACATGGCACTCAGCGCTATTGCTGAGTTTATGAGGAGGTGTTAGGTCATAGGATGGAATCGATGATCTCAAAGGTCTTTTCCAACCTAGTTCATTCTGGGATTCTGTAAGAAATRAAGCTCTGATTAACTCCACAGACTCCCTGTTTGCCATATTAATTGGAAAATCGATTTATCTGTGATTTTTCTCCCACAAAATGTAGGCTCAAGATCAGTCTGTTCAGCTACTTTATTTCAGATAACTACTTTGATATTGAGATCTTGCCTGATCTTCAATGGAAGCTGTTCAGCTGTTGTCACTGATGTGGCATTTCATTTTGTAGGTCTGACGGAGGATTAGTGTCCTCAAGCGATTCAGTTCGTACTGATCTTCATTGTTTTCTTATTGACCCAGTACCCATAGATGGAAAGATTTCTATATTCATCTCTTCTTTATTTCTCACCTCTTTTATGAATTGAAGGTAAAGGTCTCTGTTTCTGTCCTGAATGTTTAGTTTAGGTGTGTCTCCACACATTTCCAGTTTGTCTCTTCCATTTTTTTCCTCACATTGCCAGAGATCTATAGTATGTGTTAGAGCACCCCCTGCCTACTGATTCTTCTTTGACCACAGCGTGTTTCAGTACATCATGGTAGAATAAATTGAAATGTGAGTTCTTGTGTTGAATGATCAGATTGCTAGAGCTGGTGCTGTAAGCTCTCACATGCCATCTGAGATGAATTTCAGCTCGGTGAGTACTTCTTTCCTGTATTAAGTGAACAGTAAGAACTGACCACTGTGATCACTGTTTTGAGTTCCAACTGGACAGAGGAAGAAGAAGCTCCTTGCAGCAATCTTGGCTAATATGTAGTAGCCAGCCACCCCTGCTGTGACAAAAAAAAAAGGGCCATGCTGACCCACATCTCCCTTCCAGATTCCTGCTCCAATCTCCACCTGCATTCTGCTTATTTCTTAATACACCAGGGAAAATATGATGGCAAACAGAAATTTTCTGAGCAGTAGAGATTTTTCAAATGTATTGTGTTGCCATTATTCTTGAGTTTACCTCTCATTTTTTTCCACAGACCCTCATTCATTTGTAAGTTCAATTTCTCACTAGGTTTGAAAAATTAATATGCAGGACTAAGTCACATATTCCTTCCTTCTAATACAATTTGTGGGATATAGATGAGCTGTTGAAAGATGAGGTTGTATAAAAAATTGATTGTGTTTTTGTTGTTTTCTGTGGGAAGAACATTTTTTGCTTGGTAAGTATGATCACAGATTTTCCACTAATATTTCCACTTACTAGTCACTGCTCTCAATACAGAAAATTTAAAAGAGACACAAGTCTCTATTATTGGGATTTCATATTTAGCTATCATGGTCCTTTCTTCTCTTTCCTTTTATTTTTCATTTTTAACATTGTGAAACCAAACTGGAAACATTCTTCAGAAAAGTGGGCAGTATTTAGTGATCAGTAACAGTGAATTGAGAGTGTGATCCTTGCAGCATAAACTGAGCAGTCAGACATAAGAGGGAATGTGATTTTCATAAATAAAAATATGTGTTCCGACTATAAAATTGGAAACAAGAAACTTCTAGCTGTTATATTACCTAGCTGAACAGCTATAAAGTTTAACATCTAATAATACAAGTAAGTAAACTTGAATTTAGGATGCAATTAAGAGGTTGAAAAGATGGGAAGGTCATGCCTTATTACAATTGTCACTTTGTTTTTCTAGTAGCAAAATTCTAGCTGCTAACCAGGTTTCTCACATAGATTGGTATTTATACAGAACTTTGAAGCTGGAAGTATTCCACTACAGCTTTGTTTATTATTCCACCTACTATCACAGAGCCCTGAGTTGTGCATTATGCGTCAAAACATATTCTGTTCTTTCAGAGTTCTTAGGGAGGCAATATGATGTAATTCATTATGCCCTGAAGATAAACAGTACCTCTTGACCTTTTCAAGAAAAGTTGCAATATTTTCTTATTCCAGAATGTAATATTGTACTGAGCCGATATCAATGTGATAAGATAAATGTTTCCTTTTCTAATGTAAACCAGAGTGCACTACATTTATATAAAAATCTTGGGGGATACCCAAAGCCTCCAGATAAAAAGGGGCAGCTTGGCTATTGTAGGTCTGCATTTTTGAATTCTCAGTCTCAAAGCACAAAGGGCAAACTGCAGCCAGTCTTGAAGATGATGGCCATTTTTCAGAATGAACAGATTTTTCTGTTGCCCAATGTAGCATTCTTCTAAAGAATTTTCAAGCAAATTTTAAAAAGTATAGAATTTTTTACCCTTAAAAAACATCAAACAAAAGCCCACAGAAACAGAGACTATACACCTTTCTTCTCAGTACCAGGGTCTGTTGAGATGTCCGTAGAAGCCTGTGAGTCAGTGCTGCACTATGTGTAGTTAACTTGCTTTTTCCTGCACTCAGTATTTGCCAGAGAGTTGCTGGCAAACTTGCTTTGTACTATACTCAGCATTTAAGGAAGTGAAAGGCTAATGAGGACTATTGTTTTATCTTATTTCTTTTTCTGCATTCTCTGCTATTGTTCAGAGCCCAGTTTCCTTTAGTCTCTTGGCTATTCTTTATTTTTCTGTTACATTGCACATGGCATGTTTCTGATTGATGAAATTGATTGTGTGCAAATGTGGCCACCACTGTGGAGAGGGCTCTGAACACAGCACTTTCAGCTTCCCTAATGCCTGTAAGACAATGCCCAAATCCAAAGGAAAAAGAGTATTTAGCTTGGTAGACTTTGCCCAAGTATTAATGCAGAGTCCTAGTCTCTCCTGCAAATCTCTCTTCCAATGGCCTCATTTATCTTTATATGCTAAATGCTCTTGTATGCAGGTCTGCTTAATATGTGCCATGTAAAAACCCTCTGTTACTCATGTATATTCACAGAAAAGAATGGCTTTCACWGCAGCTACTATTACATGTAAAATTATGTGGTATATTTTAAAATCAATTGATGTTATTACTTCTGCTCTTACTTCATAGATATTCTGAACAGTTACTACTGTAAGCCAAACAATACTGTTGCCCCCCTTTAGGTTGAGAGTGAGACTGTTCTAAACGTACTAATAACAGGATATAAATTCGATTCAGCAGAGATTAAAATACAGGAGAAAAGAGCAGTTAAGAACAGGGTAAGAAGAAGCATCACTAAATCAGTTCTTTAACACTTTTGTTATGTTAATAGCATTTTTTTTTACTTTTTATTTATTAATATGTCATTTATTTAAACTTAAGCCAAGAGTCTTAAAATGTAAAGACAACATTTGGAAAGATTAATGTCTGTGTTAGGAAGTTAACTGGAAAAAACAAGTTTTGAGAGAAGGCTTTAAGTTCTTGAATGAAACTTTCTAGAAACATGAGGAAAGATGAGGCTACTATGTTGAGCAATGTAARGAAGACTTTGAGGTCACCCAGGGAAGAAGACAACCATAATCAGGAAAGGAAGGGTGACAGATTAGAAGAAAAAAAATGTAGATGAGGGTCTTTAGGGGGTCACATTGACTAGGAGTTTGAGAATAGAGAATTTGGGCTTGATTTCAAAACAAATGGTGTGTTCACCAGGGAACCAAGCGGAATGTATGAATTAGATATTCTCTACACTGGAAAAGAAATATTTGTAAACTAATGACGTTCTGAGGCAAAGAACTTAGATTTTGTGTTAGGAGATGTGCTATCATGAATCTTAATTAGATGATGTTCTCTCTTTGGTACCCACATTTAAGACAGTTCCACATATCTTAAATAAAGACAGTCCAAAATTTCTTCCAGCTTAAAGACTGTTTCCAGACTATATAATACACATTTATTTAAGTTTATGCAGTCTGTATTCTAGAGTAAAAGAACACACTAAGGCAGAAATGGTATAAATGACTCAACAGTGTGTTTACCGCTCAGTCTGTAGCTTATCTCTGTGGTCGTTGTTGGAAATAGTTAAATGATCTGTATCAAATTCGTTCTGCAGCTGTCAGTACCTGTAAGCGTATAAACAGGCAGGTAAGGTTTCTGGAAGGCAGATGATCACATCACTAAGAGGACTGCTCTAATTGGCATAATCAGTACAAGAAATGAAGAGTGAAAGAGCATGAAAAGAGAATTACTTTTGTACCCCTTGATTGGAGGCAGTAACTGGGTGCATTCATTTAGTTGCTCTTGCAGCTGACTATGCTGAACTTCCCCTGAACATAGAAACAGGGCAATTTAATCATCCATCTGGTATCTTCCATTAACATTAAACAGGAAAAATATATATATATAGCATTTATATCTGACTTGAGGATTCTCCAGAAATGTTAGGCCTTGGTGGAAGGTGCTCCAGTCAAATTAAACATCTCTGCCCACTCCACTCTTGTGTCTCATGGCAGAATRGAGTTTGGCTGTGCCTTGAATTTCACAGTCATCTTGAATTACTTCTTCACTACACTGAAGGGTTTTAAATCTGTTTGAAATCTGTATATCTTTGGATATTGCTTGAAATTAGCTACAGTGTGAGTAGACATGAGAGACTGACAGATGAACACAGACAGTAATCAGCAAGAGTAGCATTTAATTGCTGCTAATTTGTACTGGTTGAACACCCCTCCATATAAAKATATTTTATACTCAATTATCTTTATAATGTTTTGGACAATCAACATAGGGTAAAACTTAAAAGTATAAGCATTTAATCTAACACAGATTCGACCTGTCCTTTCTTTTCTTGTCAGAAGCTTTTGCTSCTTTCTGTATAGAAAACAGTTTCAGAAATGCAAGCCTGGATACAGGACCAGATATCTTCCTATGTTTGGTCCTACTAATCATTAGAATTTGAGGATGCATTAAAGGCTGCCATGTGAAATGTTGAATTACTTCTATTTCCAAAACCTTATTTTCACTTCAGAAATTCAGGAAATTTACTGAAGCTGTATACACTGTTGGTGTATATGTATGGTTAGTGACAACACAATACAAGGTTAGATACAACACAATGACTGTGTAATTTACGACTATACATTGCTGAATCCCCTTCTTTTCTCTCGAATATAAATTTTCTTCTCCTTATCATTCACTTTTGATTTTTACAAAACTATGTAAAAGCTAGTTAAAGCTTTTTAGGTGTAATTGTTTTGTCTTCTTGTGACACCTAGGGAAAAAACCCAAATGGAACCAAAATATGAATTCTGCTATGGCATAAATAACATGGGATAATATATTTKCAAAATATTAAAAATATGTTGTAGAACAGAGATTAAATAAAGTTGCAACAGAGGCTTTTTAGTTCTCCAAAATGCAGAAATGTTAAGCAAACTTTGTCTGAAAAAGACTTGCAATCTGGAAAACAAATGCTTACAACCTAGAAAACAAAAATAAAGCTTGGTACCACTTGCAYTTGGCAAAATTTCAAAACTCACTTCTTCCAGCAAATATATTGATTGGCAAAGGTGAAGATTCCTGCAGGCATTGYTCTAACTTTGTTGCAAAATGTCTGCTTTGGGATACTATTAATTCACAATGTAGATAAACTTAAATGGGACTCATGATATATCTTGACTTTCATGATGGTATGAAAGCTTTAGTGAATTCCATGTGTCAAATTGCAAAGATGGTAYCTGTTAGATCAGTGAAAGGGTTCACTTTGGAGTCTACCAATGCTTGTTACAAAAGAGACTTTCTACACTACTTAAACTGAGTTAGACCAGGCAGAGAAACACTTGCCTTGAAAATAAAGAATGTCAGTTTAAGTAAAATGGTTTTTTTTTTTTTCTTGAGTAGCATAATTATTCTAGTCACTGAAATATGTATTTTCACTGATACTGTGCTCACCTGATTGTTATACTCCTATTACTATATGAATCTTTTTTAATACCTTCAGGTAGGGAAGAAATTTAATGTCTCTTCAACATTGCTTCTATTGTTTATTATTTTGATGTTATTCTCTTCACACTTGTAAAAAAAATCTAAGAATTGTCTTTATATTTTTAGTTCATGTAGTCTTTCTGTGATTCACCTTTTCTCTGTGTATTTTTTAGCAATGAAGGAATAATTCAGTTATTCTTCAGAGAGACACAAACCCTYTAGCCAGAATCTTACCAAATTTTGATACAGAAAAATCTAAAAAAAATACTATTKATGATTAAATTACTTTTAAATATCTAGCATTCCTAGCAGTTTTCATTTTCACAGTACGCTTTTCTGGGAAAATTCCATTTTCCCAGTATCCTTAAAATAAACAAATAAAAGTATTCATAATATTGAAAAGCTCCTTAAATGCTTGAAGTTAGACCTTTTTACTCTTTTCACTTGTTTCTGTGCAAATGACCCTGGTGATGCACCAAAGCCTTTGCAATGCTCCCTGTCATCTGGTTCCAGAGTCCCAGCCACCTTTGCTGAATAAATTGCCTGCTCCTTTGCCAGGAGCAGATGGGATTCAGTTCCAGCACTGAGAGCTGGGGTGCTCTTGGAGTTGGTGACTAACCTGAGCTCTAAAAATTACTTTCTTTAGAACCTTYGTCAAATTGCATAACTCTGAATTATCAGTCTTAAGTGCTTAAACATGAAAAATGAATGAAAAATACGATCAATCATATTGGTATTTGCAGAAATGATTATATGTTGTTTTCATGGATTCTATGGTAACCCTGAAAACAGATGCTTTGGATGCTTTGTTTTTTTTGTCACTGCTTCTTTGATGAAAAAAATGAAGGCTTTTCATAAAACAGTGGCTGTTGTCAAAATTTTGACTTTCATCAGTAGAGCTCACTCCGGATACATAAGGTGTCCATATAAACTGGTACTTAAAACACATTAGCAGATAAACCATGGGAGGTTTAGAATGCAGCAGTTCAGAATGAAAGGAGTCTTGATTTCCCCACCCTGGAGTGTGTGCTCTTGTTTCTGACAACAATTTGTTTTTCCAAAATGTTCAGCTGTGAAATCAAGGTCCTTTGACACTCTCCCAAGCCATCCCAAAATCACAACCTGGCTGCTTCTGCCAAGAGAGGCTCCAAAACAACATGTGGTTCAACTGTTTCAAGCACAGAGCCATGATCTTCACTAGTAAATTAAACATATGGTTCCTGGATACTAAACTGAGCAGTTGATACAGGGTGAGACACATGACACACRTGAGCTAATAAGCATTTTAGTCCCCAAAATTGAGATATCTGCACCCAATTACCTAGTGAAATTGGTCCTTGGAAAAGTCTAACTGCAGAGCTGTGCCAGGGCATTGCTTGGGAAAGTGTGGGTCAGCACAGGTAAAAAATGCACACCCAGAGCTGTACTCACAGCTTGCTGGTGCAGAAAATCACATTCTCAGTCACTCTTCAGTTTKGAGAGTAGGTGAAGCCCGAGAGAATTGGTAAAAGTGAGATTGTCATCATACCTTTTTCAATAATGCACTACTATATGTTTTTGTAACTCTGTACATGAAAGTGCTTGCAGGGTTCATGTCTTACTGTTATTAATGAACCTGGGGATTGCTGGAGAAGAAGGTGAGAACCTCTGTCATTCATCTAAAATCAAAGATTGTTTCACCTGCTGGCCACAGCTCTTTCTTCAGGTAGCAGCATAAGCCTTATGCCATAAACTGTGCTCCAGAAAGTGTTTCAAAGCCATCCCAAAGACCTTGCATAAAATATTTTTTCTCCTGTTTTTGTTCTTCAGTCCACTGTCCTATGGCACAAGAAAAGCCCTGGGAATTGCAGTAGACTAATAGGTATTATCCAGAAGGCTTTCTCATAAAAGGCAAGGCCTTCTGACTAAAAATACTATAATATTATAATGTCTGTCATGTATTTTTTTCCCTGATCTCAGAGATAAAATTATCTACATTTTATCCTGCTGAATGAAAAATCCATCTCTAATAGATGAAATAAAATTTTTAAAATAACAGCTAAATTAAAATTTACTGTCGATTATAACACTGTACTAGTATTGAAATATCTAGTCAGGAACAGACCTATGTTTTGTATGATACTTGTAACTCATGGTAGGAAGAAGTGGTGATCTAGGAAGAAACCATATCTGAATGTTCACAGAGAAGATGCACTGCACCCTGCCTAGTAAATTAAATTAAAAGGCAATATAGTTGCAGTTTGCTGAGGTTTAAAATGTAACAAGAYGGAAAATGAAGGTATTGTAGAAAGGAGAATCTGGAAAATGCTTCTAGGACATATATTCTGAACTCTGTGCAATGTGTAAAGAGGAGAGTCTTTAGAAGAGTAGTGACCAGGCTTAGRCCCTAGTAAGTTGATGACATGATAAAGGACTGAAGAAATAAAAGCTGAATATTAAGGTTTGGTTTATGTAAAGCAAGAATAGTTGAAGGAATATACTTATATATAAGTAATACTTATATCTAAACTTTTGTTTCCAACGTATTTTGATCATCCACTAGGTTGCCAGTGCTTTTTTTCTGATGCACATGTTAGTGACAGTGATTATGTAATATATGCTACATGGTTCAGAGAAACTTTTTACAGTCTGATGCCAGAAGAGATTTTAACTGATGTGAAGTACTACATATGTTTGGCACCAACGYAACTGGGTGTGTCTGCTTTTACAAATGTGTCTAAAGATGATAATGCCCCTGGGCAGATTTATTATTATAATTCTTTGATTAGCATGCTGTTTAGGAAGATCACTGCAGATGCCAAGGCAGTATAATAAAGGATACTTTTTCCTGGCTGAGCTTGATGGAGTGGGATGGAAACATCTACCTTTTTATTCAAGTGCCTAACCTGTTGCATTGTTCATGTACATTACTTGGGAATTCCTTGCACAGTTGCTATTGGTTCTCCAGCACCTAAATGCCMTGGGAATTGCAAAATATTCGTCTTCTGCAAAACAATTTTAATAGCTTCAGGTCCTTTCTTTTTCATCCCTGCAAGTTTCTAATCATAAAGAATGTACTCCCTACTAGATTTCCTCACAAGGACTGAAACTAGGATGAGGAGCCCGAGGACATTTGTCGTCTCTCTACACTTGCATTTTAGCTTAAAATTAAAGCTTTTTGTCATTTCACTCTTTTTCTAATCTTCACTCTTAAAAGTCCCTAAAGTGGAGAATGCTTTCTCAGTAGCACTGTCTACACGGACTGTTAAGGCCACCCTTCAAAACATACAATTCATTTGCCAATCACAGCAAGAACCTGAACACTGGGATTCTTCAGAGACAGAGGTCTGTGTGTGGGATTGTGCCTGCTAGATCATCATGAAATGCACCAAAAGAGTTAAAAGGTMGATAAGCAGCCAAGAGAAATACTTCCTTTCAGAAAAATTTGTATGTAGTTTTCTATGTGTGAATGCATGTGTTACTTCACACATGCATAAACATATAAACAAAGTTGTGATCATGGAATAAAGGCTGCTCTGGAGTCTCACTGTCCACACTTCATATCACATTTTAGTGCTTCAGAATTATTGCAAGGAGTTTAGATCAGACCTTTTGTTTTCAGCACATTCGGAACTATTGCCCAATGCCACTGTTGGTAAGTTTAATGTCTAGAAATGAGCTGCTATTTGCATAATTTACTTCTTGATCTCATATCAAGACTAGTTTTTACTGGTTTTTTTTTTTGGTTTTTTTTTTTTTTAAGCTTCAGGCCAAGTTCCACTTCTGTCTCCAAGATACAGTTTCTCAAGTCTTGAAAGATTGAAAAAAAAGTCTGTTGTTATGTTGCCTGTTTTCATTCATGTTCATTGTTTCTTCCCTTAATCATGCTTTCATCAAATATGTTCCTGTATGTTTGTTTTATGCCGACTGAAGTTTTAGAAAGCATCCCAAAAATATCCATAAGAAAAAAATAAAAATATGTGCAGTAGGACTTCAACAGATTTAGCTTTAGCAACATAGACCARTTTTTAAAGTGGTTGAGAATACATAGTGACTTTTGATTCAAATTAATTAAAAACAAGAGTGAAAATGAGTCAATTTGCTTTTGCCTTTTTTTATTYGTGGAGGTGTCTTACTTGAGTTGATTAAGTGGTGCTTTAGACCTTCATTTTTGCCTTATTTTTCTTTCCTCTTCTTAGTTCTCCATTTCAGCCACATCTCTGTTTTTTCTAGAAAGAATTGTAATAACAAGAAAATTCTGTTTTCTGCTACTGTTGTGCCCATACTTGGAGGTGAGAACACAAGAATTCTGATCAGAGGCTCTGACTGCAGTTAGGGCACAGAGAGCTTATTTCTAAGCCATCTACTGTTCTGTATACACTGTTTGTCTGTTCAGTCCAAAATTTCAAGGATAGTCTCATAAACACAAAAGTGGTCATGTAAGGTCGGAAAATTCCAAAGAGCAACTCTGTATGTGCAGCTCTTGCTGATCCTCTGCTGTTAGCTCACCATGGAAACAAACCATGCTGAAGCTTCATGATATTCAGTTTATGAGAACATGGTGTTATTTGAAATGTAGCAAGGTGTTAGACATCACAGTAATCCGAACTTGGCATGCTTTCACAGGAACCACACAATCAAATAAAATAGGGCTGGGAGACGCTCCTAAAGATTTCCTGTGTCCCAGAGCAGAATCAGTGCTCTTAACTGTTCCTTAAAATGCTTCCTGAACAGCTTCTGCAATAATGATTTTGCAGCGTGTACACAATTTATTGTGTTCCTGCACTATTTCTGCCATTGGAAAGTTCTTCTTAAATTTAATTAAATCTCCCTGGATTCAATTTCAGGCCATTCTTGCTTGTCCTTCCCATGGAATACAATTAATTTGTTCTGTGTGAAAACTTCCTGATGACTGTTACTGCTTTAGGGTTGGGTTTTTTTCCTGTTTTTATGATTAGATTGCTGCTATCCCATGTGTTGGATTTTCTCACTGACATCATTACTACTGTTCTTATTTGTTTACTGGTAAAATGGTCCACTTCTTTGAGTCACTGTGCCCCAAGCTGGGTATATTTCACTAACTGAGTCTTTAGGAGGTTGAGGAAAATAGAGAAAATATCAGTTTTGYGTATGACACTTCTATTTTTAATCTCAGTTGCTTTTGTCATAATAAGACAGGATGTTTTTATGTCTTTAATACTTGGTTTTTATCACAGATATATATGTACTAAATTTGAGCTTTCTTTGATTTATGCTCTTGTAAAACTGAAAGTCAATAATTAGATCTATTAAAACTATTTTWAAAACCCTTTAAATTTATAATATCAAATATGAAACCCAGTCAGGACCTTTTTCTTCTCTCCACTGATTATCAATTGGATATTTCAATGGTGGCTTTTGTGCCTTCTACCCATACAGTAAAAGCCTTATATGACCATCTGGTTAATATTTCCTTTCATGGCTACATTTCACTCATTCTTCTGGATATGGATTTGTAAGGGCAGTAGTAAATCAAATYGTTAAGCATTCAAATATTTGGAGCCCTTTCAGTTAGTGGCTCTTCAACAGATACATAATTTCTCACACTTTGATTGGCTGAGAGAGTTTGATTAGTATAATTACTGTAATTTTATTTCATTTTGGTACCATGTAGATACATTCTCTTTGATGGGTCGTTTTGGCTACTGGCTTTCAGGGAGGGTATCCAGGTGAAGAATCTGTGCTTCTGAATCTTTGTGTCAGCACTCCTTTACAAGTGAGTGCAGAATATAATTTAATTAAAAACAAGTTGTAAAGACAGAGGTATTTCATTCTGACTTCTAAAAGGCTAGGGCTATTTTAGGGTAAAATTGTTTTGCCTTTTGTTCTTCCCATATTATTTTACCTCTCTATATTGCTTAACAAAACTAATCAGTCCTCCCATTTGTCCTCTCAAATGCGAGGTTCTATTCTGGGAATCTTGCTGTTGTCCAGAACAAAATGTTTGAGTGAGTGCTTCCTTCTGGTTTGTATCTGTCTCACTTCTTGGTTTAATTTATGTCTTGGTGGTGATTTTTGTTAATAATTTGATTAATAATCTCCAGGATGAATTCATTGTCTTTAATTTTAAAATTTCCTTTCTTATTTCTATCAGTTTGCCTTCTAACAGCCTTCTTACAGTTACAATGTTTCCTTTCATACTGTTTTTCTTTCCCCTCCCAAATTTGCTCTGAATTTTGATCATTGTACAAATGGGACTGCCTTTGCTTTAATTTGCATCAGTTCCATTCTTATTTCTAAATTACCAAATCATCTGTTATTCTACCTAAGTCAACTCTGCTGTGTTTCTGTCTGCTTTACTTGAAAGTAGGTTTCACAGCTGCTAAGGSAGTGTCTACAATGGACAGACTTGAAGGGAGGTCTCTTTTTAAACAAAAAAAAAAAAAACCAACAAAAAACCCCTTTCAAATCCAATGTATATTTTCTACCATATATGCATGATATTATATAAACTTATAATAATTATAAGGATTTTTTGCCTGCACACTTAAATAGCTTTTCTATATCAGCTAGCAGATTTTCATTTGAAATAGGTCATACCAGTTTTCATGTGGAAGTCTGGTACATGCTGCCATTACTACATTCTTTTCATGTAGAACTAAGAGATTAGCTCTCCTGTTTAGCTACTAAATGTCCCAATCTTTTAAAAATCACACCACTTGGAAGAATATAGTGATGTCAGAGTATTTGTGAGCTTGTATTGCTGGCATTTTATGTGTGCACTGGTTTTGTTTAATTTCGTAAATTCAATTAGTCACTGTGTAATGTAAGTAGTAGGAATGGAGTAGATTGCCTGCTTCTGTGTTTACAAAAGTTCAGGCATGTGAGATGAAAGAAAGGAGCTTGTCAGGTTCCAGCACAACTTTGGTGTTGTGAGCCCCCATCTCTCCTAACCCTTGACATTTGCATTCTTCAGCTGGTTTGAGCTTTGGAGAAAGCATTTGGATTTTCTGTCAGACACCATGTTATGCATGGTCTGACAGGGAGCCCTAATGACCAATGCAGACTGTGTCAGGGAAGACATTCCTGATAATGCAGCCAGGAATTGAAGCATGTCACTGTTGTGGGCATTTTTTTTTCTATTCCTTGGTCATTAAGATAATGGGCAGGGAAAATGAAAGAGTTGTTTTTGCAAAAGTTGTTACCATCTATTAAATTGGGTTATAGGGAGAGAAGGTAAATTTGCTTTCTAAAATGAAATAGGTAAACTGCTAATTATTAGTGCCCTGTATTTATTTAGCATCTTTCACCCAGGAAAAAAAGTAAGACATTAAACAAAACAAAGCAAAAACTGAAAAATAAAAAACCCCTAACAAACAAAAAGCCCCAAAAACAAACAAAACCAAACCAACAAAAAACCCAATACAAATCAACATTAACAAAAAAACCGAACCAAAAAACCCCAAAAGAAACAAAAAAAACCCCCCAAGAAAATAATAAAAAAACCCACCAAAACAATTACAGTGAAAAAAATCTGGTAATTAACTATTATTTTTCACAAAACTAGTCTAATTACGAATCAGTCATGGTAAAATGAAAGGTCAATAACTACAGATGCATAATTTCTCTCTGATAGATTGCTGTTTGAAAATAGGTTTATGACAATTATGTGATTAATTTCCTTTTATTAAACAGCATTATAAGATTTCATGTTGTATTCATCACTTTATTACTGTTACTTCTTCTCTTCAGCTGAAAATTAATCCTGGATAACATCAGGGTAGAACAGAAGCTCAGGTAGATTGAAGATCATTTTTTCTAGTGGTGTTTGTGTTGCAGGGAAGGCCACAAATCTGAATCAAAATCAGAGCCTCAGTATGGTGAAATTGGCTGTATCAGCCTAAGAAAACAAAACACACACATCATCACACCTGCCACCAACCAACCCACTGCAAAGTGCATTTACTGCAAGGAAACAAGAGCCAGATCCAGAGACATTCTTGTGTTTTCTGAGCTGAAGCACTTGAGGAATGGAAGTATGTAAGTTAAACTGTGACCCAGAACAGTTTTCCCTACTTGCCACCTAGCCCTCAGTGTGCTCTGCTGCTTTGTTTTGAAATTCCCTGGACATGAGGAGTTGCTGTCTGGACAAATGGAGAATTTTCCCAGCCTCAGAAAAGCTAGGCAGCCTGAGGATCCAGGAGCCAGGCAATCATTKGCACAAATTCCTGTAGTGTTAATAGAGTAAATGTTTTCAAACATATTCAATATTTGCTTAATCCCGACCTGTAGGGTTGGGTTTACTGTCTCATTGATTGGGCACTACCAATTTTTGTCCTCTGTCCAGCAGCCTGGTGGTGGGAGTACTTGGGAGTGTAATACAGTGTTGAAGACCATTKCCTTTTCTTCTGGAGCTCAGTACAGTTTCAAACATTTTGATCTCTTCCAGGTTTGTGTTATACTACTAGGCAAGGCTGTGGGGCTCCCTGATCTAGTTTCAGAAGATAGAAAAAAATCTTTTTTTTTTGTTTGAGTATTGGCATACTATGATGTTGGGTTAATTGGGTGAAATCCTTCTTAGTGAAATCCTTCTCTAGTTGTTTTGGCAATATATTCCTTGAGATAGGTGCCAACAGCCTTAGTATCTAGTCCTTCTTTCTACTTCTGTAGTCAAACACTGTAAAATTTGTTCAGTCTATCTCTTCTAGGTGAAATCAGACAGGTTATGTGGCTTGCATTTTGGTTACGTACAGCATTTCTCTAACTTGGAGAGCTTTCCAGGGAGGTACATTTTTCCTCAATTTTCTTTGTGTGGCTTAGAGCAAAAAGAGTGTTGTTCACTGAGGAAAGTGGGAGTTTGCCTTCTCTATTGAGTTTTCTGGGAGAGACTGCTGCTGGAAAGGAGCTGGATCATCTTAAATTCAGGATTCTTTGAATACTGCTAAATAGTTTGCTACTCCATTTGGAAAGATTATAAGCTGCTATGCTGACTGACTGTTGATATTCATTAGAGAGCTTTCTGGGCAAATATAATCAGTGAGAGACAAAGGTTTAGCAGTATCGTTTGAGTGCTTTTAGGAAGAGTTGAACAATGTTGTCTTTTCAGTCACTATCTTTTGAGAGGTTTGTACAACTATGGGCAATTCTGTGATTCTTATTGACAGCCAGCCAGAGAATAGGCCCCCAGCCTATAAGGGGGGG